>NC_057796.1:382159832-382343598 GCF_018294505.1 Triticum aestivum
CGCGTTGATTGGGCGGTGGGGTGGGGATCGCTTGAGAAAAAGCTCGGCGCGGGGGGGCCTAGAGGGATGGCCGGTGTGACGGCGGACCGGCGGTGAGGAGTGGTTTCGGAGCGGGCGGGGCGGCGCGGGCCGGCCGCGGGGGGCGAGGGCCGGCGGTTCGGCCGGTGGTTGCTGGCAGCTTAGGGGGTGGAGTTTGATGATAAACTGCAGGCCCTTAATTTCGTATCCAACGGCTGGAAAATCTAATGACCAGAGATGAAAAAGTCAGTCGACTGACGTGTAGCCTCACCCCGCACGTACACATGGACGCACGCAAGACACGCACGCATGCAGGCGTGCAACACCGAGACGTACACATAACGAACACACGCACGCATGCAGGCGTGCAACACTGACGTGTACACATGCACTCACGAACACACGCACGTACGCACACATGCATGCAACATTGAAACGTACCCTTGCACGCACGCAACACTCGCACGCCTGCATGCACACAGCACATGATGCAAGACACACGCTCAACCTATACGTGCATGCACCCTTTGTTAAGGACATGGATTGTTACGGGTATTAATCAATCTTATCTGTGATAAGCAAAACATTGATGTTTGTAGCGGTCTTTATGTCTAGGTTTGTATCTCTATAGTCCCTCTCACACACACCCACGTAGGTGGGGGGCGTGCACGTAGAGAAGAGGTGCACGCATGGCGCACGTACTCCCGTCTCTTTCGCAACCACACCCGCGCGGGTACACGGTGGAGCTCATGTCTGTACGAAAAGGCAGCCCACGTGGTAACTTGACACGTGTACTGGTTGTCCATTAGATGGAGGGAGGATCGTCTACCATGGGTGAACAAACAAATTGCGACTTGACGCGTTATGTTAAAAAATAGGCAAACCATGTGGGGCCTACCTTAGAGGCAAGGCTCTATACACTGGAGTACTTTTGATGTGTCCTGTCAACTCGCAGAACGAGGAGAAGCTTGCTTAGTACGCCGTCTCCCCCGCCCACGGGCGCGGTGGCTCGCAGGATGAGGTGAAGCTTGCTTACTACGCCTTACGCCCGCTCCATCGCCCACGCGCGCAGTGGCTCGCAGGACGAGGAGAAAATTTTACTAGTACTCTCTCCGTTTACTCCTCGTCCCTACTACCTTGGTTAGAGAGATTATCATATTGTTTGGAATATATGTCCTTTATTACTCCCTCCATTTACTTATACAAGGCCACTATAAAAAAATACATTTTGCATCTATACAAGGCCACAAATAGTAATCGAGACAAAAGTTACTACTCCCTCCTTTCCAGTTTATGGCTCAATTTCAAAATCTCTCCAACCAAGGTAGACGGTGAGTGGTCGAATTAATTTCGTACTCCTAGTTTGCACAAGTAATTAGTACACTCGTTTTTCTCAAGAAGTTATGTTTACCAAGGCATTAATTAGAACGAATGCATGAATGACCACTAAATTTCCATGAACTTCTACATGCATTGGTGAGTTTTCTCTTGACACTGCTTGCATCGGGTGATCTAACGCACCTTGAAATCCAACATGTGATGGTACTACTACTAGTAGTAGAATTGATACTTATAAAACGGAAAAACGAATGTTTTGTAGATGAGCCCTATAAACCCTAGTGGGTACGTACTCCGTCAAATCAGATTTTCCCAAAACTAAGTAGCTCAACCTTTATTTGCTTGTTTCCCTTCCTGCCTCCTTGCCTCGAACAGACTATGCCAAACTCCTCTGCCTGCCGCGCGGGAAAAGACCCGCCCTCGCCTTTTTTAGTCCGGGTTTGTATCGATGGATCGCGCGAAGCAGCAAAAACCCAAGCCGTGTCTTGTACTCCTCCGTCGACGCTCGCTTTCATGAATTCTGTACTTCCTGTCGCCGACATGTGGGACATATAGCAACCGGGTCGACGTGTCAAGCACCAAATAACAGTGCAGAACAGCAGGGGGGACGCACCCCAGTCGTACCGCCCCAGTAGTAGTAGTAATGATCAATGAGACGTCAAATCACAATGCCGCACCTTCCCAGACGGACGAAGCAACCATTATTTCACACTTCGGTTCACCATCATCTCAAACCACGTAGTATTGCTTCTGCCTCAATAGGGACACGCGCATCGCCTTGGTACATCATGACACGTGGGACCGCATGACATGCCATGCTCCCTCGCCGATCGCTCGGTAAAATCACCTCATTTTTACTACTATACTTCCTCCGTATCGGTTTACATGGCATGCACGTCGTTCTTGGTTGATAATTTAACTGGCTATATATGTGATGAACAGTAGTATATGTTTAGAAACTACATCTGCTTAATAATCCAATGATATACTTTTTGTGACATAGTAACTCAAATTTAGTTAGTCAAATGGATGGCCTAGAACTACGTGCACGCCCTATAAACCGAGACGTCTAAAAAACAAGACGGAGAGGGTAGTTCAGTATGTATCTTTTAGATCAATATAGTCGGGATTCACCAAGGAGCAAAACCAAGTGGTAGGTTGCACCTGTCGTGTTGGCGTAGCGACTCAAGCAGGGTCAGTCCGCACACGAAATGGCGACACACTTAACAGGACCCCTTTGGTCGACATGTGGCTCATCCACCGTCTTGTTCCACGTGCGATGCACCAAATTACAGTTCGGAGCAGCGGTTGGAATTGGAGGCACCCCGGTCGTAGCGCCGCAGTAGTAGAAAATGAGCGATGAGGGGTCAAATCACAAAGCCCCACCTTTCCCGCATTAAGCTCTAGGGCGCAAGAGCATAAAGAAAATAGAAAACCAATGATGCGTGCGGCAGCTACCTAGGGCACCCTAGGGTAGGGGTCTCCACTACAGATCATTTTTTGAAAGCGCCTCCACTACAAATCGGCTTCTCCCTCGTCCTCTTGAAGAAAACCGATGATGCGTGCGGCGGTAGGGTTTGGAGGAGTACTACTAGGGCGTGCAGGGCCACGTCGTAGTAAACGGGAGAGGGATTGAGTTTGATTCGACGCCTTAAATATGTGTGGGCCGCTTGGTTTTAGGGGAACGAGGCAACATTTTGGGTTCGGGGACCAGTGGAGATATAGTACGTACAAAAAATTGTGGACGTAGGTTCGACCGAAAGGCAATGGTGCATGGGCCCTGCATTTTGATATACCCAGGGCCGCGTGAAATTTGGTACTCTACTCAAAACTAGTAAGGTACACATGTTCGTTTAGTTCTTATAGTTCATCTCATTCAAAATCAATTAGTTTTATAAAAATGTTAAGATTCATGGGGTTGTGCATTGTAAAGCATAAAGTAAAAAACAAATAATGGCATTTCATTTAGAAAAAAATCAATTATGATACGGAAGATTCTAGAACAAAGGAGAAGTGCATGTGATTTGAGGTTTGTGCATTATGCTTAAGTTCAACCATGGAGTCTTCTAAATTGTACATGTGGCAGATCTGGTGGAATGTTGATGATATCCAACGGCCAGTAGTGCTCGGATTTGCCATCTTTGCACTGTCGGATTAGCTTCATCCAGCGACCATCTTTCAAGTTATTCGCACACTATATAGTTCTTGTGCCATAGTTGCATGTCTTGGAAAAAAGCCACTAGTGGGTTGTACTAGCTATTTAGGAATATAAGATGTATACATGGAAGTTGTAGGGAAAGACATGGAGTATCTCAATTCCTATGAGTAGGGATTGGAAAAGAGATGTCATTTGGTTGACATCATAGGAACTTTTCTATTGAATCTAGAGATGACATGTATCTCAATTCCTATGAGGAGGGATTAGAAAAGAGATGTAATTTGGTTCATATCATAGAAACTTTTCTATTGAATATACGCTAATGTTTATTTTCCTTTGAAATTATGGGAGTATAGGAATCCATTCATATGAACCAAGTGGCTCTAAAGCTACAGAAATGATATCATGTTTATTTCCTTTGAAATGTGGAGTATATGAATCTATTCCTATGAACCAATTGGATCTAAAGGAAAAAATCCTATAAAAATCATATCATATAGAGTTCCTATGATATTCCTCCACACCAAAGGATGGTTGAAATTGCTGCAGGTGATACCATGGTCTTTCTTTGTAGACTCCTCCCCCATCTTTATAGTTACCTCTCGAAGATGAATGAAATGATATATACAGGGTATTCTACATGTGCAATTTGGTACACGAAAACTCGGTAAAAGTTTGTGAGGTTTGAATTTTCAATAAAGCTATATGCACTGCATTTTGGAACGGAGGGAGCATACGGCAGTTGCTAACACTCACGTGGAAGATTTGTGTGTAAGAGGAGTGGCTGTTCTGTTAAATGACATGGAAAAACTGACACTGTCGGATGCCGATCTAACGGTTCTTACGGCGTTCGTCAGGAAAAGGCTTGTGGCGAATGTTTGTCGGATAATGATTTACGGACACATGCATTGCATTGATACGTGCCCCCCTCTCTCTCATGCACACGCACCCTCCTGAGTCCTCTCGCACCCACCGTCTATCTGCAGGTAGACGTCACACACATATATGCTCTTCACACCCTACCCTCAGAACTTCTAAAAAACAAAAGACGTCGCGCACATTTTATTTTAGCTCACACGTCACACACTTATACTATTACTCTTGTGGCGAACGTTCTTTGGGCATAGTATATTGTACTCTCACGAAGAGAAGCGGTGCACGCACGCACTAGTTCTCTCACACCCACTCGTGGGTACACGTAGGAGCGCATTTTTTGAAGCTGGTACAACAAAATCACTCCACTACATATATAAGCAGGAGCCTTAGCGCTTGGTTTACTAGGGTTCCTCTCGTTCACTCTCTCATGCTCTCCAGATCTAAGCAAGACATAGGTGGCCACACTCTCTCTCAGCTCACGGCTGGTCACAAATCCGGCCGGACAACCTCGACCGGGGCAGGGGTGTAGGTGCATCGTTCACGCTGTCATCGGCGGCGAGGGAGGAGACCAACGGCTGCCCGCGCGTCCCGATCGGCGGCCGTGCCGTTCTCTCCGAGAGAGCGCCGGCTCCGGAGGGCCTCCGACCCCTTCTTCCTCCCTGCGGTATTGTGGCCAAGATGCGGCCTCCCGACGCCGTCTTTGCCACATGCCGACGACCCTCAGGTATATATTCCTTCGAAACCTGCCTTGCTCTACTGCCCCAGCTCCCCACTTGGCTTCGTGTGGATCTTTTTCTACTTCCGTCCGCTGTTCCAAAGCCACCTAGACTTTTACTATTATTAGAGGTAAAGCTAGTTCATACAGTCGACTCTAAGAGTTGGTTCAAACAGGGAAGAAAGTGGGAAAGCTGTAGCATGAATCTAGGACTTGGTTCTAAGAGGAAACGGGGGAAAGTAGTAGATACTGGCTACCCAACCGGTCTCTTGGTTGAAAAGACGAAGAAAGCATGGTGGATGGCGAAGGGTGGGGGGAAGTGGACCTATCTCTTGGTTGAAAAAGGAAAGAAAGTGACGGGTGTTGGGGGACAACGCAAATGAGAATGAGCAGGTCTAGATTTCCTGTGCTCACATAGGAAAATGTCGCCGAGGAGATAAAAAATGGGACAAATGCAGACATGCTGCCTGAGTGTTTGCCGCTCTCGGCAACCACATCTGCCTCACCACTTTATGCCTCTGCTGTCCCTACGCCCATATCGCTACCGTTAATGTAAAATCACATGAAGCATTAAGCAATGCCACCTAATGTCACTATAAGTAATGGTCTAGTGCCGTCGATAAATTGAAGCAATGCCACCACCATTTTATGAAGTGCTTCCGTCTTGCTTTATTTCCCATGAATTGTGTTTTTGCAGTTACACTTAAATCTCACACCGCTAACATTGCTTCATCCCAGTGGAACTGCACAAATTTGATTGCACATTTACTGACCATGTGCTACTCTCATGACAGTAATACTAATGCTATTGTTCTGCATGTTAATCTAGTGGCAGTGTTGATGTGATGTGATGCTACTTACTTAAGGACACTTTCATACTGTCAATCTAGTGCCAATTATAACACAATAGATGCTGCTGTTAATCATACGCCACTGCAAATATCTGTCACTGTTTAAATAACCGTATTTCGTATTTGCGCAAACAGGGATGTCTGTCTCCATATCGTTTCGGGATGTCTGTCTCCGTATCGTTTCTATCCGCGCAATCAAAAGCACACACCTCAGTTTTAGTAGAACTGCGCAAAATGAGATGGCTATCCCTCGTTGCCGTCGTCTAACCACCCGTCTTCCAGGTATTCCTACATTGGTAGTTACTAGGTAGAATGACCAACGCAATCTAAAAGAAGCTGATTCATACGTTTTACTTCCTGATTGCAGTGCAGGGACGAGCGAAAACATCTGCATCCTAGTCCGGAATGCACTTTCCTCCAGTTCATCCATGGACCGAGGACAAGCTGGCACGGCTGCACGGAGGTTTTTGGGACAGGTGCGCGGACAAGAGGCATTGTGGTCTGCTTATTTCTGCAAATAGCGGCGCTTAAATTTAGTGGAATGCACAAGACTTTCAGCTGGTCAGTACACTGCATGGTTCAGTTCAGCATTCCAGCTGAGAACACAATTATAATTGGTTATTCTGGAATGAGAGAACCTAACCCTGGATGGTGGCAACAAGAAAAAACCAGAGTGAACTCCAGGAAATTTAAGCCTGCCGGGAGGCCCTTTGCTCAGAGAAGCCTTGCTTGTTTTTTCCTGATTTGTAAACCTTCTCACAACTTTGTCTTTTGCTATTAACTAGTATATGTTTGTTATGTTCTATGAATCATTGAGATGTATAAAATTGCTTAACTTATGCTTTTCAAGTTTTTTATGAAGCCGAGTTTAATGTGAGTGTTCCACATGAACGCTGGACTAGCGTGTGAACGTTTGGAATTTACATTGTGGCCTCAGTTAACTGCATGAACCACTGTAACAAGATACATAGTTGCTTATATGTCAGACAGCAGATTGTTGATTGTTAGCTGGTCGATAGCCTAGTGTTGAAGCGAGCTGAGCCAATGTGCCGTGTTTTGCACAACTGCTTACAAGTGGGGTAGCACCAACAGTGTTTACAAGTACTTATGTATACGTCGGCGCACAGTTCTCGAACGAGTACTCTATTTCATCAAAACACACACTGCTCGTATGATAAAACTAGTGAGGACGCATCTGTTTCGGCAACAATTACGATGATTCACGGGCACACAAAAGTAGCAGCAGTTCCCATAGACGGATTCAAACAGAGTACTAGCCCCAGAGGGCTCGATAACAGGCAAGGTTCGGATAATTAGACAGAATCCAAACTACTATTAAACACTAGCTGGGGCAAGTATTTCATGCCTCGATCTAATTTGGGCTGGACACAAGACGGACCTTGCCATGAACATCATCGAGGACGTCCGGCAGCAGCTCAATCCTGTGAACCTTCATGAAGAAAACCTTGTGGCCTTGCCACTCATAAACTTGTTTGTGGAGGCATGCCACGTCATCTTCCTGCGTAAGCTTGACAAGAACAGTATGCCTCACAAACGAAGGAGTAGCTTTGAACTTCTTGTGCTTCAGTACACCCTGGACAACACGCCTGACAACAGTGAGGCTGGAATACAACTCTTCATTGGTATAAGCGCAAATGGCTTCCAGGATCCAACAGCCTAAAAACTCTGTTTTCCCAGTGCGTATATTCAGGTCATCCGCCTCATAGCGAGTGACATGTACAACCACACAATCCTTGTCTGCATCAGGGCTCTAATTGAAACAGAAACAAATTCTGAATTACTTTCCAGCATAAGAAACACAAGTTATTTAAACCACTATGTATAGCATGGCATCGAAGCTAATAAAATTTTGCATTATTCATCACCACATACTTAGATGAAAAACCACAATCGAGATCGGCAAAGAAGAAAATCACCTTGGGCAGCTCAGCGGGGGGGGGGGGACACATCCTCGAAGGGGGAAAACTGCTCCTGCAGTGCCACGGGGGCTGTAACCTCAAACGGGGCGTTGACCATCTCAGTAGTGGCCGTGAGCGTATCTGGGGTCGGCTCGGTGGCTGCCTCCATCTTCTTGGAGCTCTCTGTCTCGTGGGGATCAGCCTCCCGCGTCTGCTCCAATATCGGCAGATCTTTGCCTGGTTCTCCTTGGTCCATCATGAAACTGACGAATACTAGGAGACCACTGAAAGGAAAACACAATCGCAATGACAATGAAACAAAAAAGAGAGTGAGGATCGGTTACTGCTTTGCAAAAGTTCTTTTTTTCTCTGAACGAAAATATACCAACATCACGGATCCGCTTACCTTCCCTTCGTTGGGAGAGAAGAACAGTGGCAGATGCGAGTGTTGCCTTTCTTGAAGACGGTGAGGGAGAAGGGGATTCAGCGAAGAGTGAAATGATGGTTGCTTCGTCCGTCAAACTTAGACTGCGGGGAGGTGGGGTTTTGTGATACGACGGCTCGTTATTGCCGCGCTACGACCGGGGTGACTCTCCGCCTGCATACTGCCTTCTAATTTGGTGGATGGCATTTGGGCCCGCGCGCTGCATGGCCCGCATGTCGGTGAACAAAAGTATAACGCATTCAGTAGAGGGAGACGTTTCGATGACCTAGGAGGAGCCAGAAGCGGTATTGTATCCACTGTACTAGTAGTAATTGTTTTTCTGGGTAGCTGTAGAGTGTCTCCACTGTACTAGTAGTAATTGTTTCTCTGGGCCCAAGACAAAACAGCCCATCCACCCTAGTAAATAGTAAAATCAATTCAAAAGTCCATATATTTACTGAATGAGAGGCGCTACCCACACCCAGCACACCGCCCCCCAAAAAAACCTGGGTGTTCTTCTTCCTCCTCACTCCCACCCACCTCACGTCAGCTCGCTCCACTCGTACCCCCAAATTCCTCACCTCACTCCTACAGAAAACCCCAGCTCCCCTTCTTCCTCACTACTACAGAAAAACCCCAGCTCCCCTTCTTCTTCACTCGCACTACAACTAGGCTCGTCATTCGTTACTCTGCTCAAATCCGTGAGCGCGACGCGACGCCCTCGAGGAAAATGGAGTCGGCTGACCCCAGCGCCAAGAAGATGAGGCTCCCGCCAGCGGCGACGCCTGTTGTAGATCCCGCACCCGGCAGCGCGGGGAGAAGCGGCGACCCCGCCCCACCGGATCCCAGGAACCCGTAGAATCTCGGGTGGACCGCATCAGCGATCTCCCGGACGCCGTCCTTGGGGAGATCATCTCGCTTCTCCCCACCAAGGATTGCTGCCGCACCCAAGTCCTCTCAATTCGGTGGCGCCCTCTATGGCGCGCCGTGCCCCTTAATCTCGACTGTCGTCAGCTATCTCTCTTCAATGATTTTGAAATCCCCAGAGCCATCATCTCCTCCCACCAGGGCTCCGTTCAAAGCCTCTGCATCCCGTCATGCTACCTGAGCAAGCATACCATGCCCTGCACGGTGGACGCCTGGCTGAAATCCCCTGAATTCACAGAACTACAGCTGCTTGAGTTCTACTATTCCCCTGGAAATCACCTACCAGATACCGAACGCCATCTACCTGTGCCCTCAGCACCGATGTCCATCTCGCGGTTTTCCTCCTCTCTCCACACCGCCACCTTTGCGCTGTGCGACCTACCAGACAATCTGGTACTAAACCTTCGACTCCCATTTCTGAAGAAACTTTCACTTGTGCGGGTTCGTATATCGGAGGCCTCATTGCACAACATCATCCACTCCAGTTGCCCTGCCCTGGAGTGCTTGGTGCTTGTTTTCACAGTTAGAATCGGTTGTCTCCAAATAAAGTCGCCTAACCTTGTAAGAATTGGAATTTGTTTTGACGGAAGGCAGCTCATCATCCAAGATGCCCCTTCACTTCAAAGGTTGATCATTGATTCTAGTTATTCACCGTTGCAAATAACCGTCCTCTCTGCGCCTAAACTGGAGACCTTGGGTGTAATACATGATCTCTGTGCTCATTTCAATATGGTGTTTGGCTCCACAGTTCTTCAGGTACTTTACATTATCATCTACACTTGTAACCATAAGCTGCATTTTAAATTTCTGCGCATAAGTTATATGTCATCTTGGAGTACACATTTTGTACTAATATTATGTTCTATGCTCAATGAAGAGTTTCTCCATGGATGGCCTATCAATGGTGCTGGATTCTGTCAAGATCTTATATATCCAAATGAATAGTTTTGATCTGAACAAGATTATTGGCTTGCTGCAATGCTTTCCATGTCTGGAGAAGTTGTATATAAAGGTGATAATTTCACGCACATTGGAAGCCCGCATATAGTGTACTAGAATTAACCGTTCAGCTGTTGCTCTTTCGACACTCTTTTTTTAGACCTTAACTGTTTTCAATCTTCATGTCTATTTAGGCAACAGGACGGGGTAAGAAAGTTATAACCAATCGGTGGATTCGTAAGCATCGGGATTTTCTCACTTCTCATGAGATTCGATTGAAGACAATAACGCTAGAACGATATGTAGCCAACCGTGCAAACACTAGATTTGTCACATTCTTCCTGCTGAATGCGAGGTTACTATTGTCCATCAGGCTTAAGTTTATCAGCAGCATGGTTTTGACGGATGGGTATGTGGAAGAGCAAAAAAAGGAGTTTCAGGTGGGCAAAAGAGCTTCTGAACGTGCCGGGCTTCTATTTACAACATATTGTGGTCATAATCCAGTAAATTTTACGACCCAGGATGTTCATTCTATGGACCTGACTGATCCATTTGACTGTGACTGCCAAAAACAGTGTTGGAGTTAGATGTTGTTGCCCTTTTCAACCTGGGTTTTTTGTAAACCTGATGAACAATTAACCCTCGTGCTTTTATACAGTTTGTAAGCTGGAGTTAGATGTTCTTGCCCTTTTCAACTCGGCTGTGACTGTCATATTTTCTTTGAAGCAAGGCAAATGGCTTGCCAGTCGTTTAATTTAGAGTGAAATATTGTAACAACTAACAAATCCCAACCAGTTATTTATACTAGTTTTAGCGACGGATCAGGGTAACAACAGGGCTGTGCGGGGGCTGTGGCCCGTCTAGCCAGGGTTTTATTTATGTTTACCACATCATGAGCCCAGTTGTGTTTTTTTCTTGCTGAAAATGGCTAGCCCAGTTCTATTTTTTTAAAGAAATACCCAAACGAGGCCTACTTGCTTTATCAGCCCTGCTGGGCTGCAAATCTTTCAAGACGAGGAGAGTTTCATTCGGTTTGCCCAGAAATGGGCTGTACATTTTTAAAACACATCAAACCGGGAATTAGTTTCAATTTTTTTCATTACAAGATTTTAAATTCCATTGATTTTTATGCGTGGACAATTATTTGGATTTTATATTTATATAAATTATTTTTCAAAATAGTTTGAATGTGAATCGATATTTCGGGATTAAAAACAGTTGACCGCACCGAAATATGCAAAAAAATCGTATACTTTTTAACCGTGGCCACAATATGGGGTGTAATGCTAACAAAAAGAAGATGGGCTCCAAAAAATTCTTAAGAATTAGCAAATGGGCTGTACATTATTAGAAATAATGCACACGAGAGCAGTGACTGTTGGATGTCCATCCAACGGCTGTCGTGCTTCTTCAATCTCTGCTTTTCCTGCTCCAGCCGCTCAAACAAGCGCCGGCGGGACTGCCTGCTCCCTCCTCCCGCGGCCGGCTATGCTGCCGCGCAGGCCTCACCGCCCCACCGTACTCCCATCGCTGGCCTAGCCATCCCTCTACTCACCCACACCTGCTGTTATTCTCCGGGGACGGCAGACGAGTCTTCCCTGGCTCTGTGTCGTTCCCTTCCTAGGCCTCGCCGTCGTCCACCGCCCTGGTGCTCTCGGCGCGGCCTGGTCAACGTGGTCAATGAACGACATCCATCGGAAGTGGACTGTACGTGGAGAGGCTGACAGCTGGGTCCACGGCCGCACGCAAGGAAATGCCTCCTTATTACGCGCAAAATAATGATTCCTCCACCTGACAGCTAGGACCCACGGGAAGGGCTTCAGTATTTCGTGAAGAAAACGTTCCCCCTGCTGACAGGTCGGACCCACCAGCTATATCTTCGCACGCAAGGAAGTGCCTCCTTATGACGCACAAAAAAATGAATACCCCTGCTAGCTGGGACCCACCATGGTGGGTGGCTGACTTGTGGGCCTACTAAGTTGACGGGGACAGAGGGCTTTGTCAACTTAGTCAATATGAACGATTCTAGCTCCAGTGACCGTACGATGTCCATCCAACGGCCATAGTGCTTCTTCAACCTCTGGTCTTCTTGCTCCAGCCGCCCAAAGCAGCGCCGGTCGTGCCGCCTGCTCCTGCCTCCCGTGGCCGGCTGTGCTGCCGCGGAGGCCTCACCGCCCCCATACTACTCCCACCGCTGGCCAGGCCATCCCTCCACTCACCCACACCCCCTGTTATTCTGCGGCGACGGCAGCCTCACACCGCAGCCGAACCAGTGAACCCTCGTACTCCTCTCCGCATGGGCATCCACTGCCGCGTCTTCCCCGGCTCCGCGTCGTCCCCTTCCTAGGCCTCGCCGTCGTCCACCGCCTTGGTGCTCTCGGCGCGGCGTGGTCAATGTGGTCAACGACCGACTTCCATCGGAAGAGTACTGTACGTGGAGAGGCTGACAGCTGGGTCCACGGCCACAACCCAGTTTTTTTGTGATTTGCCAAGTAAGTCGCTTTGTCAGGCCTGTTGGGCTGCAAATCTTTCAAGACGAGGAGAGCTTCATTCGGCTGGCCGAGAAAATGGCCTATCAGTAATGAGAAATGGGATGTACATTTTTAAAACACATCAAACCGGCAATTAGTTTCAAATTTCTTTTTTCATTTCGAGATTTTAAATTGCATTGATTTTTATGCGTGGACAATTTGTTGGATTTTATATTGATATACATTTATTTTTAAAATCAGTTTGAATGTGACTCGAAATTTCGGGATTAAAAACAGTTCGGACCGCACCGAAATATGCAAAATTTCATATAATTTTTTAACCGTGGCCACAATATGGGCTGTAATGCTAACAAAAAGAAAATGGGCTCCAAAAAAACCTTAAGAATTAGCAAATGGGCTGTAAATTATTAGAAATAATGGCAGATGGGCTTTATGATGTTTTCCACAGATTTGAGGCTTTCCTAAAAAAAGGTTGACGCACAAACAGTGACTGTTGGATGTCCATCCAACGGCCGTCGTGCTTCTTCAATCTCTGCTCTTCCTGCTCCAGCCGCTCAAACAAGCGCCGGTGGGACTGCCTGCTCCCTCCTCCCCACGGCCGGCTGTGCTGCTGCCCAGGCCTCACCGCCCCACCGTACTCCCATCGCTGGCCTAGCCATCCCTCTACTCACCCGCATCTTATTCTCCGGCGACGGCAGACGAATCAGTAAACCCTCGTACAGTCGTACTCCGCTCCGCGTGGGAAACAACTGCCGAGTCTTCCCTGGCTCCGTGTCGTTCCCTTCCTAGGCCTCGCCGTCGTCCACCACCCTGGTGCTCTCGGCGCGGCCTGGTCAACATGGTCAACGACCGACATGCATCTTAAGTGGACTGTACGTGGAGAGGCTGACAGCTGGGTCCACGGCCGCACGCAAGGAAATGCCTCCTTATTACGCGCAAAATAATGATTCCTCCACCTGCCAGCTAGGACCCATGGGAAGGGCTTCTGTATTTCACGAAAAAACCTTCCTCCCGCTGACAGGTCAGACCCACCAGCTATATCTTCGCACGCAAGGAAGTGCCTCCTTATGAGGCACAAAAAATGCATAACCCCTGCTAGCTGGGACCCAGTACAGTGGCAGGCTGACTTGTGGGCCTACTAAGTTGACGGGGACAAAGGGCTTTGTCAACTTAGTGAATATGAGCGATTCTAGCTCTAGTGACCGTACGATGTCCATCCAACGGCCATAGTGCTTCTTCAACCTCTGGTCTTCTTGCTCCAGCCGCCCAAAGCAGCGCCGGTCGTGCCGCCTGCTCCTGCCTCCCGTGGCCGGCTGTGCTGCCGCGGAGGCCTCACCGCCCCCATACTACTCCCACCGCTGGCCAGGCCATCCCTCCACTCACCCACACCCCCTGTTATTCTACGGCGATGACAGCCTCACACCACAGCCAAACCATTGAACCCTCGTACTCCTCTCCGCGTGGGCATCCACTGCCGCGTCTTCCCCGGCTCCGCGTCGTCCCCTTCCTAGGCCTTGCCGTCGTCCACTGCCTTGGTGCTCTCGGCACGGCGTGGTCAATGTGGTCAACGACCGACACTTCCATCGAAAGAGTACTGTACGTGGAGAGGCTGACAGCTGGGTCCACGGCCACAACCCAGTTTTTTTGCGATTTGCCAAGTAAGTCGCTTTGTCAGGCCTGTTGGGCTGCAAATCTTTCAAGACGAGGAGAGCTTCATTCGGCTGGCCGAGAAAATGGCCTATCGGTAATGAGAAATGGGCCGTACATTTTTAAAACACATCAAACCGGCAATTAGTTTCAAATTTCTTTTTTTCATTTTGAGATTTTAAATTGCATTGATTTTTATGCGTGGACAATTTGTTGGATTTTATATTGATATACATTTATTTTTAAAATTAGTTTGAATGTGACTCGAAATTTCGGGATTAAAAACAGTTCGGACCGCACAGAAATATGCAGAATTTCATATAATTTTTTAACTGTGGCCACAATATGGGCTGTAATGCTAACAAAAAGAATATGAGCTCCAAAAAAAACCTTAAGAATTAGCAAATGGGCTGTAAATTATTAGAAATAATGGCAGATGGGCTGTATGATGTTTTCCACAGATTTGAGGCTTTCATAAAAAAAAGGTTGACGCACAAGCAGTGACTGTTGGATGTCCATCCAACGGCCGTCGTGCTTCTTCAATCTCTGCTCTTCCTGCTCCAGCCGCTCAAACAAGCGCCGGTGGGACTGCCTGCTCCCTCCTCCCCGCGGCCGGCTATGCTGTCGCGCAGGCCTCACCGCCCACCGTACTCCCATCGCTGGCCTAGCCCTCCCTCTACTCACCCACACCTGCTGTTATTCTCCGGCGACGGCAGACGAATCAGTAAACCCTCGTACAGTCGTACTCCGCTCCATGTGGGAAACAACTGCCGAGTCTTCCCTGGCTCCGTGTTGTTCCCTTCCTAGGCCTCGCCGTCGTCCACCGCCCTGGTGCTCTCGGCGCGGCCTGGTCAACGTGGTCAATGACCGACATGCATCTGAAGTGGGCTAAACGTGGAGAGGCTGATGATGACCCACAAGTATAGGGGATCTATCGTAGTCCTTTCGATAAGTAAGAGTGTCGAACCCAACGAGGAGCAGAAGGAAATGATAAGCGGTTTTCAGCAAGGTATTCTCTGCAAGCACTGAAATTATAGGAAACAAATAGTTTTGTGATAAGATAATTTGTAACGAGCAACAAGTAAGAAAAGTAAATAAAGTGCAGCAAGGTGGCCCAATCCTTTTTGTAGCAAAGGACAAGCCTGGACAATTTCTTATATGAAGGAAAACGCTCCCGAGGACACATGGGAATTATCGTCAAGCTAGTTTTCATCACGTTCATATGATTCGCATTCGGTACTTTGATAATTTGATATGTGGGTGGACCGGTGCTTGGGTGCTGTTCTTACTTGAACAAGCATCCCAGTTATGATTAACCCCTATTGCAAGCATCCGCAACTACAAAAGAAGTATTAAGGTAAACCTAACCATAGCATGAAATATATAGATCCAAATCAGCCCCTTAAGAAACAACGCATAAACTAGGGTTTAAGCTTCTGTCACTCTAGCAACCCATCATCTACTTATTACTTCCCAATGCCTTCCTCTAGGCCCAAACAATGGTGAAGTGTCATGTAGTCGACGTTCACATAACACCACTAGAGGAAAGACAACATACATCTCATCAAATTATCGAACGAATACCAAATTCACATGACTACTAATAGCAAGACTTCTCCCATGTCCTCAGGAACAAACGTAACTACTCACAAAGCATATTCATGTTCATAATCAGAGGGGTATTAATATGCATATAGGATCTGAACATATGATATTCCACCAAATAAACCAACTAGCATCAACTACAAGGAGTAATCAACACTACTAGCAACCTACAAGTACCAATCCCAGACTTAGAGACAAGAATTGGATACAAGAGATGAACTAGGGTTTGAGAGGAGATGGTGCTGGTGAACGTGTTGATGGATATTGGCCCTCTCCCGATGAGAGGAGCGTTGGTGATGACGATGGCGATGATTTCCCCCTCCCGGAGGGAAGTGACCCCGGCAGAACAGCTCCGCCAGAGCCCTAGATTAGTTCTGCCAAGGTTCCGCCTCGTGGCGGCGGAGTCTCGTCCCGAAAGCTTGCTTATGATTTTTCTTCGGACGAAAGACTTCATATAGCAGAAGATGGGCATCGGGGGGCCAACAGGGGGCCCACGAGGCAGGGGGCGCGCCCAGGGGGTAGGGCGCGCCCCCCACCCTCGTGCCTGGTGGGTGGCCCCCCTCTGGTATTTCTTCCGCTCAATATTATTTATGTATTCTGAAAATAACTTCCGTGGAGTTTCCGGACTTTTGGAGTTGTGCAGAATAGGTCTCTAATATTTGCTCCTTTTCCAGCCCAGAATTCCAGCTGCCGACATTGTCCCTCCTTATGTAAACCTTATAAAATGGGAGAGAATAGGCATAAGTATTGTGACATAATGTGCAATAACAGCCCATAATGCAATAAATATCAATATAAAAGCATGATGCAAAATGGACGTATCAACTCCCCCAAGCTTAGACCTCGCTTGTCCTCAAGCGGAAGCCGATAACGATAAATATGTCCACATGTTTAGAGATAGAGGTGTCGATAAAATAAAATATGGACATGAAGGCATCATGATTAATCTTATAACAGCAACATATATGGATATTGTCATATGATTTCTTATGCTCAAGTAATAATCTATTCACAATGCAAAGTATGAGTCAGAAACCTTATTGAGAACCAACAAACTATAATCTCAGTCATTGAAGCAATTGCAATTTATCATAACATCAGAAAGAGTCTATGTCAGAGCTTTTTAGCAAGTCCACATACTCAACTATCATTTAGTCTTTCACAATTGCTAACACTCACACAATACTTGTGGTTACGGAGTTTCAATTGGACACAGAGAAAGATAGGGGCTTATAGTTTCGCCTCCCAACCTTTTACCTCAAGGGTAATGTCAACAATAATAGTTCATGCAAACTTACATCCAATTGGATATATATATCAGGATCTTTCCAACATACTGTGCTTGCCAAAAGATAAAATGTAAAAAGGAAAGGTGAAGATCACCAAGACTCTTGCATAAGGTAGAAGATAATAATAAAAGATAGGCCCTTCGCAGAGGGAAGCAGAGGTTTTCATGCGCTTTTAGGGTTGGATGCATAAAATCTTAATGCGAAAGAACGTCACTTTATATTGCCACTTGTGATATGAACCTTTATTATGCAATCCGTCGCTTTATTTCTTCCACATCACAATATCGTATAAAGCTTACTTCCTCCACACTAATCAATCATACGTATTTAGAGAGCAATTTTTATTGCTTGCACCGATGACAACTTACTTGAAGGATCTTACTCAATCCATAGGTAGATATGGTGGACTCTTATGGCAAAACTGGGTTTAAGGGTATTTGGAAGCACAAGTAGTATCTCTACTTGGTGCAAAGAATTTGGCTAGCATGAGGGGGGAAGGCAAGCTCAACATGTTGGATGATCCATGACAATATACTTTATCTCAGATATAAGAAAACATAACCCATTACGTTGTCTTCCTTGTCCAACGTCAACTCTTTAGCATGTCATATTTTAATGAGTGCCCCCAATCATAAAAGATGTCCAAGATAATATATTTATATGTGAAACCTATCTTTCCTTATTACTTCCTGTTAATTGCAACGATGACCAAAGCTATGTTTGTCAACTCTCAACAATTTTTAATCATCATACTCTTTCTATGTGAAGTCATTACTCTCCATAAGATCAATATGATCTCCTTGTTTCTTTTTATTCTTTCTCTTTTCTTTTATTCCCTCAAGATCATAGCAAGATAATCAGGCCCTTGACTCAACACTAATCTTTATTATATAGCTCACGGACTTGATTACATAAAGGGATCATAAAGCAAAACTCAAAACTAAATCATACTAAAACTTTATTCTACTAGATCAAGATACTACTAAAAGGATCGAACTAAGAAATACGGTAAAGATAAGAGTGTGATGGTGATACGATACCGGGGCACCTCCCCCAAGCTTGGCAGTTGCCAAGGGGAGTGCCCATACCCAGGTGATTATGTCTCCCTTGCTGGTGAAGAAGATGGTGGAGTTGTTGATGACGTGGGCTTGTCGTCCATCTTCCAAGGCATAGGCTCACCATCATAGAAGGATGATCGGCTCTCCGGGATCCTCAAATCTGCAGCCAAACTCATCCTTTTGAATCTATATTCATACTCACAGTTTTGGTTTTGTAGGTCATAGATTTGGGCTTGGAGGTGCTCGATCTTCTCATGAAGCTTGAAGATGGCCTCCTCAATGTTTTTGGCATCCGGCTTGTGGTTGTTGGTGAACCCCGCGATCATCATGTGGTTGGCGTTGAGTCCACGTTCCACCATCCCCTGGCACTTGAAAACCTGTTGCTCCATTGCTTCAAGCCTCATCTCCACGCTTTCGGTCCCTCAACATCGCGGATGTGCAGCAACCCATCACGCATCTCAATGGCTTGAAGGTGTCGCAGCACCTCCGCGAGGTAAGGATTGATGACCTTCTTGAAGAACTTGTCCTTGGGGGCACTTGGAGACGTCATGATGATCTAGATCTGTCAGAAAAACAGCTCGAAACAAGAACAGAGGACAATTGCGTGATACATGAGTCAAAACCTTCGGGAGATTATATACTAAATTTTTACCGACCAAAATACGTATCGTGCAAGAAAACGGAGTCCGGAGAGTGCACGAGGTGCCCACGAGGCAGGGGGCGTGCCCAGGGGGGTAGGGTGCGCCCTCCACCCTCGTGGAGGCCTCGTGTCCTTCCCGGACTGCTTCTTATTTTTCTATTTTTCTAAATATTCCAAAACAGAGAAAAATTGCCATTAGAACTGTTTTGGAGTCGGTTTACTTACCGTACCACATACCTATTCCTTTTCAGAGCCTGAAACGTTCTGTAAAGTGTCCCTTATGTATTCCTCCGGGGTTACGGTTTCAATAACATTGGTTTCAACATTTATAGGATTACCTGAGATATAATGTTTGATTCTTTGACCGTTCACCACCTTCGGATTTGTGCCTTCGAAGTTGTTGATTTTTATGGCACCGGAACGGTAGAGCTCCTCGATAACGTAAGGACCTTCCCATTTAGAGAGAAGTTTTCCTGCAAAAAATCTTAAATGAGAGTTGTATAATAATACATAATCACCTACGTTAAACTCATGCTTTTGTATCCTTTTGTCATGCCATCTTTTAACTTTTTCTTTAAACAGTTTGGCATTCTCATAAGCTTGGGTTCTCCATTCGTCAAGTGAGCTAATGTCAAATAACCTCTTCTCACCGGCAAGTTTGAAATCACAGTTGAGCTCTTTAATGGCCCAATATGCCTTATGTTCTAGTTCGAGAGGTAGGTGACATGCTTTTCCATAAACCATTTTATACGGAGACATACCCATAGGATTTTTATATGCAGTTCTATAAGCCCATAATGCATCATCAAGTTTCTTGGACCAATTCTTTCTAGATCTATTAACAGTCTTTTGCAAAATTAATTTGAGCTCTCTGTTGCTCAATTCTACTTGACCACTAGACTGTGGGTGATAAGGAGATGCAATTCTATGATTAACATCATACTTGGCAAGCATTTTACGGAAAGCACCATGAATAAAATGTGAACCACCATCAGTCATTAAATATCTAGGGACTCCAAACCTCGGAAAAATAACTTCTTTAAGCATATTAATAGAGGTGTTATGATCAGCACTACTAGTTGGAATAGCTTCTACCCACTTAGTAACGTAATCAACAGCAACTAAAATATGTGTATATCCATTAGAGGCAGGAAACGATCCCATATAATCAAAGCCCCAAACATCAAATGGTTCAATAACAAGTGAATAATTCATAGGCATTTCCTGACGTCTACTAATATTACCAATTCTTTGACATTCATCACAAGATAAGACAAACTTACGGGCATCCTTGAAGAGAGTAGGCCAATAAAAACCGGATTGCAATACCCTATGTGCAGTTCTATCTCCAGCATGGTGTCCTCCATACGCCTCGGAGTGACACTTGCGTAGGATCTGTTCCTATTCATGCTCAGGTACACAATGTCTAATGACACCATCTACTCCTTCTTTATAAAGATGTGGGTCATCCCAAAAGTAATGTCTCAAATCATAGAAAAACTTTTTCTTTTGCTGATATGTGAAACTAGGTGGTATGAATTTAGCAACAATGTAATTAGCATAATCAGCATACCATGGAGCAGTACGAGAAGCATTTATGACATTTAATTGTTCATCAGGAAAGCTATCATCAATAGGTAGTGGGTCATCAAGCACATTTTCTAACCTAGACAAGTTGTCTGCAATGGGGTTCTCAGCTCCCTTTCTATCAATAATATGCAAATCGAATTCTTGTAGCAAGAGAACCCATCTAATAAGTCTAGGTTTAGCATCTTTCTTTTCCATAAGATATTTAATAGCAGCATGATCAGTGTGAATAGTTACTTTAGAATCAACAATATAAGGCCTGAACTTATCACAAGCAAATACAACTGCTAAGAATTCTTTTTCAGTAGTAGCATAATTTCTTTGAGCATTGTCTAGAGTTTTACTAGCATATTGAATAAAATTTAATTTCTTATCAACTCTTTTCCCTAGAACAGCACCTACAGCATAATCGCTAGCATCACACATAATTTCAAAGGGTAAATTCCAATCAGGTGGCTCAACAATAGGTGCAGAGATCAATGCTTTCTTAAGTATTTCAAATGCTTCTACACAATCATCATCAAAGACAAATGGTATATCTTTTTGTAATAAATTAGTCAGAGGCCGAGAAATTTTTGAGAAGTCCTTCGCCGCTCCTCCTCACTTCGACAAGCGCCCTGGCCAGCGATGCATGCGGCGCCATGTAGGCAGGCAGACAGCTGAGGTGGCGCGGTGGTAGGGTCTTCACGAAGATCTGCATGCCGCCACGCAGGCGCCTGCTGAGTTAGCCTGGAAGCTGCATGTTGCCACGCAGGTGCCTGCCTAGCTGGTTTGGGCTGGCAGCTGCATGCGAACAGTGGTGGAGGCTTGGCCGGTGCGGGCCTGGCAGTGGTCCTGCTGGCGTCCTCGGTGAGGGCCTTGCCGGGTGGCCCGGCAAGGGTCTTGTTGTGGAGCGCTGTCGTCCCGGCAAGAATCTTACCGTGGGTCTCGTGGCTCTCCTCGGCAAGGATCTTGCCGAGGATCGTTGTCTTCTAATCCTCATCTAATCTTCAATATGTCTTCACAAAGATCTGGATGCCACCACAGAGGTGCCTCCCGAGCCCTGGCCCCACGTGGCTGATGGTGTTGGGGACGTGGGCTCAAGGGTGGCTCGCCCTGTTGGCCTTTGGGCGCGCTGCCCCGGCAAGGGTCTTGCCGGTAAGGATGGCAACTTTACCCACGGGTACGGGTACCCGTGGGTACCGTACCCGCATGGGCAGGGTATGGGCACACTTTTATACCCATGGGTAGTACCATACCCTACCCGTTAAGTCCTGGGTAGGGTACGGGTATAGCCTTGTACCCGCGGGTATACCCATACCCTGCCCGTTTGTGAACTAATGTTAAGTTGTCATCAATTAATCATTAATTTGTCATGTGACTCATCTACTCCTATTGAATTAAGAGTATGTTGTGATTTCTAAATTTTGATATATGTCATGAGCTGAGATAATTGATTTTTTTGTCAAATGTGCTATCAATGAGCGTAAAATCGTGAACAAGTTGTGTACTATTTGTTCTACCCGCTGGGTACCCAATGGGTACGGGTACCCATCGGGTATGGGTATGGGTAAAGTTTCGTACCCATGGGTACGGGTATGGTAGAATTTTGTACCCACTGACTATACGGGTATGGGTATGGTATTGCTCTACCCTGCCCATACCCTACTCATTGCCATCCTTACTTGCCGGGGCTACTGAGTCCCCGGCAAGGGTCTTGCCGGGGGAAACTGCTCTGCCCCTCTGCTTCTTTGCGTTCTTGGTCTTGGCATTGCTCTGGCTGTCTTGGGCTTCGGTTTTGCCTTGGTTCACCTCCCCTGCTCTGCTTGGTGTGGCCGTGGGCGCGGCTCCGACTGCCCGTGCATAGGTAAAGGGGTACAAAGGTGCGCCCCTTCTTTTGTACACTGACAGGAGCCCCCGGGCCACACATAAGCGCGACACGTTGTTGGGCCAGGCCCAAAACGGTGCGCGGGCAGGCGGGGCGGTTTTTACCGCGGTAAAACTTTTCGCGCGCTTTGCTTCCCACGACCTGCACGAGGCGTAGCGCGGTGTGGAGGGGTGCGCGTGACATGGGCGGCATGCGTGGGGCGGTTCCCGCATGCATGCGTCACATCGCAGTAAATTGGCAGCGCGAACCGCACCTTCCCCATAAAAAGGGGGGTAACCGCGAGTGCACTGTTCCTTTTACCCTTCACGCAATCCCAATCTCGGAAGCCTTCGCTCACCTTCCTCTTCTTCCCCAAGCTTCGCTCTCGTTCACCGCCGTTGCGTTCCCGCCGCCCTCTACCTCGCCCTTCTCTCCCAGCCGCCATGGCGCCGAAATCCGTCAAGCGCAAGGGCGTGGCCTAGAACGCCGGAGCGACGGAGCCACCGGAGAGTGCGCTGGCGGTGCAGCGGACGCAGTCCGCCTTCTTCCCCTCGACAGTCGACATGTTCGAGCTTCGGGACTCCTTCAGGCCCTTGTGGAGGATGAAGATGGGGGGAGAGAAGTCGGGGCATCCAGCCACGCGTGTCATCCCCGCCAACTGCGCCGAGGCTGCCCCAAATTGGTACCCCTTCTTTGTCGACTATTTTTCCTGCGGGCTTTGTCCCCCCTTCTCCGATTTCTTCAGCGACATCATGCACACCTTTGGCTTCCGCCTCTTGGATTTTACCCCGAATGCGGTGGTGTGCATGGCCCTTTTTGTGCACCTCTGCGAGGGTTTCGCCGGGGTGCACCCCAACACGGCGCTCTTTCGCCATTACTTCTTCCCTCAGATCCAGACGGGAGGCGCCATTTCCGGTTGCATCACCTGGATCCCAAGGTCCAAGGGAGCGTACCCGGATGGCGCCATGAAGGAGAGGTGGGAAGAATGGCGGGGTTGGTGGTGCTGGATCGAGGAGAAGGACCCGTCGATGTTCTGCGAAGTTCGCCGGGTGCCGCCGGTCCGCAGAAGCGACTGGAGCGACGTCGACGCCGACGACGAGAAGCTCACGGTCGCCACCACCAGGATCCTTCAGCTCACCGAGGGCGGGCTCACCCTTGAAATGATCGGGGCGGACTTCATCCGCCGCCGGATCGCTCCACTACACAACAAGGGGAGGCCAGCCTGGCTCTTCACGAACCCCGCCAACATCATGCGGCTTCGCCCCGGCCTCGACCAGAACTTCACAGTGATGGGGCATGCCCATTTCTGCCAGCGGCTCTTCCAGCTCGATGTGGGCCGCGACGACGAGGTCGAGTGGACCGGCAAGGTCGCGAGGGCCGCCGTGAAGGCCGGCAAGGTCTTCAAGGGGCCCTTGTTCAAGCTGCCGGTGGGAGTGGTCCCGCTCTGCAATAATTCACGCCGGACCGAGATCATCGCCATGATGCTAGACTGCAATGCACATGGCCCTGACCCGAGCTGGAAGGAGCCGGAGGACGTCGAGGTGCAGCAGTTCTTTGACACTCTACACGAGGTGTACATCAATGCCGACGCCGAGTGGCTGCTCGTCCAGGACACCACCCAGGCGGAGCTGGAGTACATCCACCAGGGCGAGGGAGGCGCACCTTGCCGAGGAGGCCGGCAGTGCTGATGGTGTGGAGGACAAGGCTGCGACGGCCGCCGAGGAGGAGGAGCTCGCCCGATGGGCGGCGGCCGCCGGGGAGGCCAGCAGCGCCGGCGCCGAGGCTCCTCTGGTTGAAGATGCGGCCGACGAGTCATCATCGTCGGAGGAGGCCAGGGCTGTTGACCCTCCGGCCACGGGGAGAGGGCGAGTCCTGCGCCGGGCCACCTCCGGCGAGCCGGTACGGCCCGTCAAGGCCGCGCGGTGGCCAAGGTCCCCGAAGGAGTCCGCACATCAGACGAGGGCCGCGGCGGCGAAGAAGGTGGTGAAAGCCGTGGTGGCGAAGAAGAAGGCATCTGCTTCCTCTTCGTCCAAGCGCGCGCAGACTCCGCCCTCCTCCCCACCTAAGGCCGACGCCGACGCGGGGGTCACCTTCGACTACGGATCCCTCAGGCCGAGGAGGAAGAGGAAAACAGCAGAGGAGGAGGCGGACGACGAGTAAGTATCTGGCTCTTTCCCGTTATCTCTGCCCCCTCAATCTGTGCCACTTGTCTTGACTTCTCTTCGTCCTTGCAGGGACGTGGAGACACTGGCCCAGAGAGTGAAGAGGGCCAAGGTCTCGGCGGGTGGCCAGCCCCCGGCTGGTACTTCGAGGGCGCCACTGGTGGTGTTGAGCAGCCCGGACAGCAGCCCCCGGCATAGCCCCCAGCGTAAGTTCATTACTCTCCCCTCGTCGACATGTGTCAGGGGCACGACACTTTGGCGCTGACCTTGCCAGGTACGCAGGAGGAGAGCAGCAGCAGGAGGAGCCGCAGAGGGCTACTCCCAACACGCCGCCCCCATCGACCACGCCGCCCCGAGGGGCGTCCCTGGCAAGGGCGCCAAGCACCGAGCCCACGCACATGGAGGAGGAGGAGAACTTGGGCGGCGGCGGCTTTGCCTCGACGCCAAATGTTGGTGGGGAGGGGACTTCTTTTTCCCGACCTGGCACTGGTGCTGGTAAGTCGCTCGCCTTTCGTCCCTGTTCCTTTTTTTTTCTTGCTCTTGGCCTTGGCCTCGCCTTACTCCCTTCTTTGGTGTCCAGATTCCTCCTGGGTGAACCCAGAGGACGTGGATGCCATCGTCGAGGACGTCGCCAAGGCCGCCGAGGCGGACGCCGAGAGGATCGCCGCCGAGGAGGCTATCAAGGGCGCTGCCGAGGACGCCGCCAAGGCCGCCGAGGCGGACGCCGAGAAGATTGCCGCCAAGGGCGCTGCTGAGGACGCCGCCAAGGGGCCTGCCGGGGAAGCCGACAAGGCCACCGCTGAGGAGACCAGCACGGGGCCTGCCGGGGAGGCCGGCAAGGCCGCTGCCGAGGAGGAGGAGGTGGCTGATGACCAGCCTTCCTCCTCTGCTGCTTCCGGCTCCGGCAAGTACCTGAGGGTGAGTGACGACTTGTTCGTCCACCTTCCAGGCGTGTCGAGCACCAGGATGCCCGTCGAGGGAGAGGTGTTCGACGACGAAGTGCTTGCCGCCGCCGGGCTTGTGGTCGTCGACGAGCCGAGCGTTGGTGGCGACGGCTCGCAGGAAGAGCGGCTCCTCCACGCCATGGGCGCCAGCTTCCGGAAGCTCCAGGCGCTCCACCGCGCCCGCCTGGACAAGGCTATGTCTAGGATGGCAGTGGTGGAGAAGGCGAAGGCGGACCTCCAGAAGCGCGTTGCCGAGACGCAGGACTGGTTCCGCGAGGCTCACAAAGAGCTGAAGGCTGCCCAGGGCAAGCTGGCCAAGCGCGACGTGGAGCTCACCATGAAGCTCGCCGACGTCGAGAAAGCCCAAGAGACGGCGAGGAACTTGGCCGCTGCCACCGAGGCCGCCCGGACCCAGCATGAGGCCGCACTGAACTCCCAGGAGGAGGACCTCGCCGCGCGCGAGGAGAAGCTTGCCGCCATGCTTCGCGGCAAGGATGAAGAGGTGGAGAAGCTTGTCTTGCAGCGGACCAGTGAGCTGGAGCAGAGGCACAAAGAGGCACTCAATGCCCAGGCCCAGGTCCACGCCGGCAAGGTGAAGGAGCTGGAGGTGGAGCGGGACGAGCTAAAGGAGCAGGCCCTGAAGCTGTCCCAGGAGAAGGACATGCTCAACAGCGCTCTGACGGATGCACAGGGCGTGGCCGTCAGCAGGGCCGGGGAGCTCTCCGAGGCCAGCAAGTCCATCAAGGACCTCAAGCTAAAGCTGGAGGGCCTCGAGGGGATGCTCTTGGAGGCCAAAACCTGAGAGGGGACCCTGGCCAAGGAGCTGGAGGCCGAGAAGCAGTTGCGGAAGAACGAGGCCCTCAACTTCATGGATCACGTGGAGGGCGAGAACCGCTGGCTCGACCGCCTTGCCACTGTCGCCAACAAGGCCGCCGCGCAGCTGGCCACCATGGGGATGCCGGACGTGAGGTATGCCCCGGAGCGGAGCATGAGTGCCAACTGCAGCCTGACCCTGTTCTGAGAAGGTTGTCGGCGCTTTGGAGCGGCTTCACGCCAACCGAGCGGCCTCGCTGGCCGACGAGGCCCGGAGGCTTTGCCAGGGCGCCATGACCAAGGTTCTCACCAAGGTGGCCTACTGGTACCCCGACCTCGACTTCGACGCCGCGCCGGAGAGCTTGCTGGAGGATACTGACCTCGCACCGCTCAGGGAGCGCATCAAGCCCATCATCAGCCGCGTCGGCGGAATTCAGAGGGTAGAGGGCCAGTGCCGGGATTAGGCACCCCGTTTCTTATCGCCGCTGCAGGTTCACAACCAAGACAATTGCTATCTCTATTTAGAACCGCAGCAACAAACTGATGTAATATAACTCTGCAGCATTTTTAGTATCATGCATGTTATTTTCCTGTTCGATTTTCCTTTGTATGTCCACCCTACGTTAACTGGGTAGGTTTGCCGGCGCGTAAACCCAAGGCGGCATCTTGGGGATAGGTCCCCAGTGGCCTGCCGGGTGTGCTTGCTGCCGGGCGAACCACCTTACCGCCCTTGGCGTGGCCGCCCGAACTGTCGAGTTTGACTCGAGTCAGGGTCGGGAGCGTTGCCAAGTGCGGAAGGCTACCCCGCCACTCTTGACGCGGCCGCTTTGAGCTATTGAGCGGACTCGAAACAGAACAAGGGCGTTGCCAATTGCGGGAGGGCCCCTTTGCGTGCAGGTTCCTCATACATAGGCAAGATCTCCGAGGACGATAACCTTATATATAGAAGGAAATAACTCAAAGCTCTGAATGACTTAGCTTCTCTGTTGCCGCACTGGCGTCCTTCACGCTCGCAGGCGGCGCCCCTTTCGCCTGGCCGTCTCCTTCTTGGGAGCTATGGCGATGAAGAACTACTAGGCTAGCTACTAGACCAGATTCTCACAATTGCGCCCCCTACCTGGCGCGCCAAAGATGTCGGTGTGGAACGACACCTATGGGATCACAAGAATCCCTACTACGGTTGCCGGGGCGCAGGGTTGCAAGAAGAGCAGGATTAGTAGTCAGCACAAGGATCGTTTACCCAGGTTCGGGCCGCGAGGATGCATAAAAACCTAGTCCTGCTTTGGTGGGTGTATTTCAGAGAGTTCTTGAGCTCTCGAACTAGCTATGGTGAGTGCGTGGTTCGAAAGAGCCGAATCCTTCTCCAGTATGCCATGGGCCTCCTTTTATAGTCGAAAGGGGCTGCCACAGTGGCACACAGGAGGTGGAAAGGCGCACAGTGCTATGAGCTTATCGCTCGTATTACAGGACAAGACACATTTAATGTGTCGCTGAGGTGTCCCCTAGCTTTATCGGGGACGGGGGCGAGGCCCGTCCCGTCCGTCGCCGCTCCTCCTCGCTTCGACACACGCCCTGGCCAGCGATGCGTGCGGCGCCATGTAGGCAGGCAGACAACTGAGGTGGCGCGGTGGTAGGGTCTTCACGAAGATCTGCATGCCGCCACGCAGGCGCCTGCTGAGTTGGCCTGGAAGCTGCATGTTGCCACGCAGGTGCCTGCCCAGCTGGTTTGGGCTGGCAGCTGCATGCGAACGGTGGTGGAGGCTTGGCCGGTGCAGGCCTGGCAGTGGTCCTGCTGGCGTCCTCGGTGAGGGCCTTGCCGGGTGGCCCAGAAAGGGTCTTGTCATGGCGCGCTGTCGTCCCGGCAGGAATCTTGCCGGGGGTCTCGTGGCTCTCCTCGGCAAGGATCTTGCTGAGGATCGTTGTCTTCTAATCCTCATCTGATCTTGAATATGTCTTCACAAAGATCTGCATGCCACCACAGAGGTGCCTCCCGAGCCCTAGCCCCACGTGGCTGATGGTGTTGGGAACGTGGGCTCAAGGGTGGCTCGCCCTATTGGCATTTGGGCGCGCTGCCCCGGCAAGGGTCTTGCCGGGGGAAACTGCTTCGCCCCTCTGCTTCTTTGCGTTCTTGGTCTTGGCGTTGCTCTGGCTGTCTTGGGCTTCGGTTTTGCCTTGGTTCACCTCCCCTGCTCTGCTTGGTGTGGCCGTGGGCGCGGCTCCGACTGCCCGTGCACAGGTATGGGGTGCGAATGTGCGCCCCTTCTTTTGTACACCGACAGTGGAGTTTCGTGGCATTTGGACTTCGTTTGATATTGATTTCCTGTGATGTAAAAAACATGGAAAAACAGCAACTCGCACTTGGCACTATGTCAATAGGTTAGTACCAAAAGAATGATATAAAATGACTATAAAATGATTATAAAACATACAAGATTGATAATAAAACAGCATGGAACAATAAAAAATTATAGATACGTTGGAGACGTATCAGTTGTCATATCCTGTAGCTTGCTTGCATCCTCTATCCAGGCACCATTTTCATCTTTCAATTTCAGAATTGTGTTTTTCTTCCTCCTCCATGTTGCTCTCTGTTGAAACCACTTTGTGTTTTTGTCCCCCTCCCTAATGTAGGTAGCTCTTGATCTTTGCCTCCACATGAGTTCCTCTCTCAACAGTAGCTCGTCCAACTCTGCCGCCAATTTATTTTCCTCTTTTTGCACACGGTCTGTGGGTGGCATGTTCCATAATCTGCTCAACTTTTTTCGTATCTCTGATGTCTTTCTGGCTACTGACCCGAAGTCTCTCTCCGCCCAGCTCCTCAAGGCCATCTGCATCTGCTGAATCTTTGCGCCTATCTCCTTTAGGTTAGTCGCTGGGCCATCAGAGTACCCACCCTCTCCCACATCTGTTCGTATCTGAAAATGCTTGTTTTTCTTTCATCAACCGGTCTCCATTCCTTCCTACTCCCCACACAAAGAAGGATAGGAAGATGGTCTGACCTTGACGAGCAGATGTGCTCAACCGAAGCATTCTTGAAGTACTCTGACCACTCCAGCAATGCCACAAACCTGTCCAAATGGTCTCTAACATTGTTCCTCCCCCTGCTTGTTATTATAGGTCCATCCCGGCCCTCTGAAGCCCAAGTCAAATAAGTTGCAATCTGAGAGGAGCTCGCAGAAGTTTTCCATGTTACTCTCGGATCTCTTAGAGGCTGAAAAATGTTCCGTTTGCCACAAAGTTTCATTAAAATCCCCCATCATTAGCCACGGGAGATTGCTAGTGTCCTTTATTCTTCTCAACAATGTCCACATGTGGTGCCGTTCATGAGCTTTTGGTTGGCCATAGACAAAAGTTCCCCGCCATTGGAGGCCATTTGGGTTTATACGAACCAACACATCGATGTACCTCGCCCCAGCGGAAATCTTTTTTATTTCAACACTCTCATCATAATAGAGGGCAATGCCGGCACCTTTACCAATGCCGGGTTGCATGATACAATGACAAAGGCCAAGCCTCCACTTGAGATCCCTAACATACTTATTATTCTGCCGCGTTTCTGAGAGGAAGACGAGCTTGGGCTTGTACGTGTGCACGAGACACACTAGTTCTTGAACTGTACGAGGCTGCCCGAGACCTCGACAGTTCCAAGGTAGCACTGTCATGGCTCCTGGTGGGCGCCGTCCTTAGCGCCCACCAGTTTGCTCGGAGCCCCAAGCCCGGTCGCTTCCTGTTTGTTCTCCATCCCGTCGTCACCTTCCCCTATCTTTCCAGCCCCACACACCTTCTTGTTCTGCTCTGGGACACCATCTGTGCATGACATCTTTGTGCCTTTGGGATCCTCCTCTTCTCATCCTCCTCTCTTGCCCAACACCGAGACTGATTGTGCCATACCTTTCTTGTCACCCCTGTCAGCTTTCAAGTATCTCTTCTTTGGAGGATCATCAGCAGTCACACCCTCCCTAGCAGCTGCATCACCCATCATCAAAGTAGTGCCCAGGTTCGCCGCCATCAGACTGGTAAAACGAGGGGTCGGCCCAAAACCCGGTGGGAAAGCCGGGTCCTCTACAGTATTGAGTACAACATCCCGCACTCCTCCAACAGTAGCAGGATCATCAGCAGGCAGCACCTCCTTTGGTTCAGGTACAGCGCTAGGAGCAGCCAGTTCGACCTCGGGAACCAGCACGTGATCAAGCAGTTTTCCTTGTCCATCAGCTTTAGAACTCCCACCAGGGTTTGCTGTATTCCCACCATGGGTTCATGAGCCTCAATCAAAGGCAGGTCATGAGTCTCCTGGCCCTGTTCGGGACCACCGGCGGTGCCTCCCGCAGCAGGGTTCAGGTTGGGTGCATCCTGGGGCGCCATCTTCTTCAGAGGGCTGCTTCCATCAGATACCTTTAGAGCACTGACTGCCGCGATCGTGGCCTAAACCTGCGGGTTCGCCAGGACCTCTTTAGGAATCATCTCTTGCTCGGTCTTGGTCCAGCAGGAGGTACCCATATGTTGTGCCTATTTCCCAAAACTGAGGAGACGCCGAGCACTACTAGCTATAGGGGCAACATATCCACCCCTACTGTTACTCTTTTTAAACGGGGAGGCTCGCATTGTTGCCGTGTACCTCATCTCCTGGAGGTCCACCGGCAACTTACAGTCGCGTTGGCCATGCCCAAGATATCCACAGAATCCACAAAACCTAGGCACTCTCTCATATTTCACCTCTAAGAAAAAAATCGCATTTTTTGGCTTATCATGGGAGGTAATGCTATTACGGAGAGGCTTATCTATGTCATGATTTACCCGAACCTTTATGAAGTCACCCCACAGATGGCCATGGATGTCTATATCCACCTCCAGGACCTCACCAAGGTTTGCTCCATGTTTCCACGCCACCGCTTCGTCCAGCATGATCGGCGGGGCATCATGGATGCGCACCCATATAGGCATATGGGCCACCTCCACATCCCCTGGCCTAGTGATGCTGTTCACCTTTACCATCAGGAAGGCATCACCCTTGTGTGTCCAGGGGCCGTTGTCGAGGATGAAACACCGGTCTCCCTCCCTCTTGAACTCCAGGAGGAAACGATTGTTCTTGAGGGGCGTGTAGTTGAGGCGGCCGCGCAGCCCCCACTTGCTCTTGAGTTCACTGAAGAGGCCGTCGTTGCTGTAGGGCAGGGGCGAGAAGAAGAGCCCCACAACAATCCAGCGCATCCTCATGGTCGCCCGCGCTCTGGTGAGGTCAAGTTCGACCACATCTTCAACCCTTTGTCCCATGTTTACTGGGAACCTTGGGGCAACGACGTCATCGCCGGTGTTAAGCCTCCTCAGGTGTGCCCTCCCCGAGGGACCACGGGAAGAGTCCCCCCGGAGGAGCACTCTCGGGATGTTCCGTCCATCGCTTGGGCGGGAAACACCATCTCCCTCCTCCATGACACCCTTGTTCTTTTGATTGTTTTGGTTAACCATCAACAAGGGGGAGGGTGGTTGACTGATCGACAATTGCAGTGCTGATCCTTTTAAGCGCCTAGCAGACGCACTTGATTCCATCTTTATTGCGATTTCGAGAGAATTTTTAGGTTCAGAGATCCCCTCCGCCCTTTTCTGGTGGGTCGTCAGTCGAAAGGCAGCATATCCCAGCAGATATCTGATTGGAATTCTTTCTGCCCAGCCCAATCTTCAGGTCCTCCCTCATCGCGAGCATCCTTTCTCTAATTTTCCTCAGCGAATCTCTGGTAGGGTTCTGGCAATTACCTCCTGATTCCATCCCAGATCTGTTGATAACCTTCCCCTATGTTGCTAGCTTTTTTATCACCTTCCTCGTCCGGAGCCATGCTTCCCGCAGGCCCAGTGGATCCACCCCCATTGGCCAATCCATTCCTTCCTCTTGCGATGGATTGTCTCCCCATCGATCTCGGGATCTCGCCGCCGGCAAGATCGCTTCAGTCGCTATCGGTGATCGCCTCTCCGTCGCCCCGACAAGGGCTCCGTAATTTTCGCTCGTTGTCATTTTTTCTTTTGTGTAGTTGCACTTTGATGTTCTGTAAACAGCGCGAACATATTTTTACAATGTATAAAGATCTTCATTTTTTTAGCATCATAAAGATTTTCATAAGTGTCGCAGTTTTTTTCTGAAAAGTGAGAAGATTTCTTTAAAACGTCACTTACTTTTTAAAATGGTATGAAAATTTATTTTAGACTATCAAAACATTTTTTACATTCTATACACATTTTTCAAAAGTTTCACATACTGTTGTTTTTAAACTAGGAACATTTTTACTTATCACGAGGATTGTTTGAAGCTATCAATACACTTTAATTGCACAAAAATATATATACCGTGTTAACAGTTTTTTCAAATTTTTTAACTAAATTTAAGTTTTAAATAGATTCATTTAAAATATAAATAAAAATAGAAAAAAAACTCAGTGTACTAAGGTCAGCACAACGACCCATGTCCCTACTCGGTCAGCCCACGCACCAACAATTTTTCAAACTATGTGAACATGTTTATACATTGTATAACATTTATTAAAGTGTCATGGACATCTTTTTGAAATGCGTGAATATATATTTAAACTTTCACGTACATTTTTTGGATAGTATGATACATTCTTGCTGTACTCCCATTTCTTTTTCTATTCTATAAACATATTTTAAATGTGACCAACATATTTTTGATGTGACCAACATATTATAAATGTGACCAACATATTTTTGCATTTCAAATAAATGTTCACATGTTCCAAAAATATGTTGGTTGCAGTTGAAATATGTTTATAGAATGTAAAAAGAAATGGGAGTACAGAAAAAATGTGTCGTACTATGCAAAATGTATGTGATAGTTTAAATATATATTTACGCGTTTCAAAAAGATGTCCGTGGTATTTTTAATAAATGTTATACAATGTAAAAAAAGTTCATGCAGTTAAAAAATTATCAACATTAAAAAAATGTCCAACATTTATTTGAAAAAATAATCACAAGCCACGAATGGGCCAAAAAATGAAATTGTGTGCCGCAAATTGACCGAACGGCACCACGAGCCATAAATGGGTTAGTGACACCACGGACCATAAATGGACTAAAATACATAATATGCCAAAATACAGCAAGGACCATAATGGGTCGAAAGCACTACGAGCCATAGATGGTCCCAATACATTGGGAGCCGTTAATGGGCCGAAATAGACCACAGGTCGTTAATGGTCCTGGAACACGATGGCCTAAGTGGGCCCAAAAATGCCACGGGTCTTAACAGGCCAAAAGACAAATCACACCGTAATGGGACCCAAGATCACCACACAACGTTAACACGACCAAAGACATAGTAACATCCCGAGAATCATGCTAGAGTAATCTCCCCTCTAATCTTGCCAAGTAATCATGTTTCTCAAGCTTAAGTGCCACTTGCTCAAAATCAAACTCAAATTCAAATTTAAATTGAAAGTCAAATTTCTATTTCTTCAAACTGTCCAACAAAAATGTTCGTTGGGTTGCAAATAATCACTAGGTATTTGTCATGTAGAAACCAATATTGTTTGAAATATTAAATTACCCCTAACCCATTTTAAATCAGTGCCCAAAACAACCACTTTAATCCATTTGCATTTAATTAAAATTCAAATGATTTCAAATATTACCCCAACCATTATATAGCAGAGCCAAGTTTTGCATGATATTTATTGAGCCAAATCCCATATTTTTCAAAAGTCACTTTGTACCAAAACAATTAGCAACTGAGAGAGGATTAAAAAAACAGAAAAAGAAATTAGAAAAGGCCAGAGATGCACTGCACTGCTGGGCTTCAAGTCAAACAGGACCAGCCCAGCCCACCTCCCTGTCAGCCACCTCATCGTGGAGCTCGCATGCGTGTACACGCCTCGGATCTCCACGTGTTGCCCATCCACCGCCTCCTCGCGCACATATAGGCTCCCCCGAGACCCCCTGGCGAAACCCTAACCCCACTTGTCCCTTTCCCTCTCGCCCGAGCTCGACCGTTGCAACGCCATCGTCATCATCGCGGCCAAGGTCAATTTAGAGCCTCGTGGGGATGTCTAGAAGGTGCGGCTGCTTCGTCCACGAACGTGTTTGGAGACACACCGAGACACACCACACCGTCGGATCGGTAGCCGCCTCCCCCGTCGGCCGTTGCACAATCCCGTTACCAAATTGTCGTCCCCAACGCATCCCGAGCCCACTATCTTCCCTACAGCTCCGTGGTGAGCTTCTCCCTCAGATCCCTCTTCCCCTGCCTCGTTCGGTTCCCCTTTTTTTGTCATCCCAGTCGCCGCGCCGGAGGGCTATTGCTCACTGTGCCCTGATGGAAATATGCCCTAGAGGCAATAATAAAATGGTTATTATTATATTTCCTTAATCATGATAAAGGTTCATTATTCATGCCAGAATTGTATTGACCGGAAACTTAAATACATGTGTGGATACATAAACAAATACCGTGTCCCTAGTAAGCCTCTACTAGACTAGCTCGTTGATCAAAGATGGTTAAGGTTTCCTAACCATAGACATGAGTTGTCATTTGATAACGGGATCACATCATTAGGATAATGATGTGATGGACAAGACCCATCCGTTAGCTTAACATATGATCATTCAATTTATTGCTACTGCTTTCTTAATGTCAAATGCATATTCCTTCAACCATGAGATCATGCAACTCCCGGATACCGGAGGAATACCTTGTGTGCTATCAAACGTCATAATGTAACTGAGTGATCATAGAGACGCTCTATAAATATCTCTGAAGGTGTCTGTTGAGTTGGCATGGATCGAGATTGGGATTTGTCACTCTATGTAACGGAGAGGTATCTCTGGGCCCTCTCTGTAATACAACATCACAAGAAGCTTGCAAACAAAGTGACTAAGGAGTTAGTTATGAGATGATGTATTACGGAACGAGTAAACAGACTTGACAGTAACGATATTGTACTAGTTATGGAGATACCAATGATCGAATCTCGAGCAAGTAACATACCGACGGACAAAGGGAACTACATATGTTGTCATAAAGGTTCGACCGTTAAAGATCTTCGTAGAATATGTAGGAACCAATATGGGCATCCAGGTCCCGCTATTGGTTATTGACCGGAGAAGAGTCTCGGTCATGTCTACATCATTCTCAAACCCGTAGGGTCCGAACGCTTAACGTTCATTGACGATATAGTATTATATGAGTTATGTATGTTGGTGACCGAATGTTGTTCGGATTCTCGGATAAGATCACGAACATGACGAGGAGCTTCGGAATGGTCCGGAGGTAAATATTGATATATGGGATAATAGTGTTTGGTCTCCGGAATGGTTCCAGAATTCACTGGAAAGGGTTTCAGATGTTTCCCGAAATGTTCGGGTACGAGAACACTTTATTTGGGTCAAGGGGTAAAGCCCACGAGGCTATAGGAAGGTGCAAAAGGAGTTTTGCGGAGGCCAGGGGGCCAGACTCCAGCGACCCTTGCGTCTAGGGACAGACGCCAAGGACCCTGGCGTCTGGTCCTGGAGTCCAAGAAGGAATCTTGCCTTGCGTGCCAAACTGACTTTGCGGAGGCTCTTTCTCCAAGAAACGACCCCGGGGCTCAACATATAAATAAAGGGGCAGGGCTAGCACCCGGAACACATCAAGGTTCACCAAGCCGTGTGTCGGCAACCCCGCCTCCTCTAGTTTATCCTCCGTCATAGTTCCCGTTGTGCTTGGCGAAGCCCTGCGGAGATTGTTCTTCACCACCACCGTCACCACGCCGTCGTGCTGCCAAAACTCGTCTACTACTTCGCCCCTCTTGCTGGATCAAGAAGGCGAGGACATCATCGAGTTGGACATGTGCTGAACGTGGAGGTGTCGTATGTTCATACTTGTTCGAGACGGATCATGAAGGTGTACGACTACATCAACCGTGTTGATAAACGCTTCCGCTTAGCGATCTACAAGGGTATGTAGATGCTCTCCCCCTCTCGTAGCTATACATCTCCATGGATAGATCTTGCGTGTGCGTAGAATTTTTTTTGTTTTCCATGCAACGTTCCCCAACAGTGGCATGATGAGCCAGGTCTATGCGTAGATGATATGCTTGAGTAGAACACAAAGGAGTTGTGGGCGGTGAGGTTCATATTGATTCCCACCAATGTCTTATTTTGATTCAGCGGTATTGTGGGATGAAGCGGCCCAGGCCAACCTTGCATGTCCACGCACATGAGACCGGTTCCACCGACTAACATGCAACTTGTTTTGCATAAAGGTGGCTGGCGGGTGTCTGTTTCTCCTACTTTAGTTGAATCGGATTTGACTACGACGGTCCTTGCAGAAGGTTAAATAACAACTTGATAATCACCGTTGTGGGTTTGCGTAGGTAAGAATGGTTCTTGCTAGTTGCACGTAGCAGCCACGTAAAACTTGCAACAACAAAGTAGATGACGTTAACTTGTTTTTGCAGGGTATGTTGTGATGTGATATGTTCAAGACGTGATTTGATATATGTTGATGTATGAGATGATCATGTTTTGTAATCAGTTCACGACTTGCATGCTGATACGTCTCCAACGTATCTATAATTTATGAAGTATTCATGCTGTTATTTTGCCATTCTTGGGTGTTTTACAATCATTTATGGCAACTTTATATCATTTTTTGGGACTAACCTATTGACCCAGTGCCCAGTGCGAGTTGCTGTTTTTTGCTTGTTTTTTACATCGCAGGAAATCAATATCAAACGGAGTTCAAACGCAACAAAACTTTACGGAGATTTTTTCTGGACCAAAAGGAACCCAATGGGCCTGAGCTGCACCTGGGGGGTGCCCCGAGAGGGGCACAACCCACCAGGGTGCGCCAGGGCCCCCTGGCGCGCCTAGGTGGGTTGTGCCCACCTCGGTGGCCTCCCGCACCCCTTCTTCGCCCTATAAATTCACAAATATTCTGAAACCCTTCGGGGTAGCCCTAGATGAGAAGTTCCGCCGCCGCAAGGCCTCTATATCCACGAGATTCAATCTAGAATCCGTCCGGGCACCCTGCGGGAGGGGGGAATCATCTCCGGTGGCCATCTTCATCATCCCGACGGCCACCACGATGAGGAGGGAGTAGTCCACCCCCGAGGTTGAGCGTTTGTACCAGTAGCTATGTGTTTAATCTCTCTCTCTCTCTCTCTCTCTCTCTCTCTCGTGATATATATCATGGGCTTTGTTAATATACTCAGATCATATGATGTTTCTCCCCTCTATACTCTTGTTATGATGAATTGAATCTTTACCCTTCAAAGTTTTGTCTTGTCGGATTGAATATTCAGAGATGAGAACACATGATATATGTCTTGCAATATGAATACTTGAGGTGACAATGAGGTATCCTATTGATTCACTTTATATGTGTTATGGCATTCAACTCGCGGATTCCCGCGGTGATATTGGGGTAATCTATGCATAGGGGTTGATGCACGTTTTTCTCCGATGGAAACTTTGGGGCCTCCTTATAGTTCTTTGTGTGGACTGAGTATTATGAATATGAATTTTCTTTGGTGTTATTCTAGTACAAACTCTTGATTAGATCGATCGGGAAGAATAGCTTGCGTTATTCTAGTACGAACTCTAGGATAGATTGATCGGAAAGAATAGCTTTGAGGTGGTCTTATACCCTACAAACAATTTCTATCTTTTGTTCTTCGCTAATAGGAACTCGGGAGTGATTCTTTGCTGCACTTTGAGGGATAATCATATGATCCAACTATGTTAGCATTGTTGGGAGATTGCACTAGCGAAAGTACGGATCCTAGGCCTCCTTTTTAAGCATTGCAATATCATTTTTGTGCCCGTTTACTATTTGCTACCTTGCCGTTTTTATTTATTCAGATTATAAAAATATATTTCTACCTTCAATATTACACTTGTATCACCATCTCTTCGCCGAACTAGTGCACCTATACAATTTGCCATTGTATTGGGTGTGTTGGGGACACAAGAAATTTCTTGTATTTGGTTGCAGGGTCGTTTGAGAGAGACCATCTTCATCCTACACCTCTCACGGATTGATAAACCTTAGGTCATCCACTTGAGGGAAAATTGCTACTGTCCTACAAAACTCTGTGCTTGGAGGCCCAACACGTGTCTACAAGAATAAAGTTGCGTAGTAGACATCAAGCTCTTTTCTGGCGCTGTTGCCGGGGAGGTTAGGAAAGCGGCACTCACATCCCGTAAACGAAGCTCTTTTCTGGTGCCGTTGCCGGGGAAGTGAGTGCTTGAAGGTATATCTTTAGATCTTGCAATTGAATCTTTTAGTTTCTTGTTTTATCACTAGTTTGGTTTATAAAAGAAAACTACATAAAAAAAGGAATTGAGGTTGCATCATGTTATTGATCATCTTTATAATATCTTACTTGAAAATGATGGATCGGAAAATTGTGCTCAATTGTTAGAAGAAGAAGTCAATAAAATGCTTGGCACAAAATATTTGGATGATGAGCATGATTGCAATTATATTAGTATGAATTCTTTGAATATCCAAAATGCTAATGATGATTGCACAAGTCATGACAAAAATGTTTCTTATAAGCATGTCACTTTTTGTGGAGTGAATTGGGAGTGCCTTTGCACACCAAAAAGGGAAGATAGATTTTGCAAGAAGCATAAATATTTAGAAACAAAAAGTTTGCAAGAGAGGCTAGATGATTGTGCTAAAAGATGTAATTTTTCCACCATTCTTGTGAACTTTGCAATGAACATGATCATTTAAATCTTCAATGCAGATTCTTTCATGATCAAATAGTGTCCAAAAATTGTGATAACTTGATTACCCTTGAGCATCATAAAGAGCTTGGTCTTCTTTTGGGATATGAAGAAATGAAACGTATAACTAAGGGTATTCCAAAATTTAACCTTGAGAGATTTCTTGATTTTGATCTAGAGGAAATTTATATGTTTTGTGCGGTAAATTGCATTGAGAATCCTTATATTGCCAACTACCTAAAGTCAAGAAAACAAATGGAATATGAAGAGAGTACTAATGAAAGGGAAAATATTTCCCAAAACCCTCCTAGTGTTTATTATGATGAATCAGGTAACGAGGAGGAGCTTCCTATCCAATCAATCTCTTCAACAAGGAGCTCGAAAAAATTAATTGAACCCACACATGATGTGGTGAAGAAGAAGAAAAGAAGAAAGAAGAGAGATAAAAAGGTATCTCTCCCTATTAATGTTGCTCCTATCACCATTGTGCCTCATGGAAGTGAATCAAATATGTTGATGGAAGATGATGATAATGAGTATGATTTTGTGATACCTACTACTTTTTGTAATGATTATGATTAGGAAGACAATGATGCCCCTTATAATCTTGAAAATCTTTTTAGCGCTTACTTGGAAGAATATGATGATAATGCTTGCTATACTATTGGTGCCATTCATGCTATTGATAAGACTGATTATGATGATATGCAAAACCACAAGCTTGGGGATGCTATGTTTGATGAGTATGAAATGTTTGAAGATTTGTTTGCTAGAAATAGTGCTTGTCCTAAGCTTGGGGATGCTTTGCATAATGATTATGATCCTTTGATTCCTTCTACTTTCGATAAGAAAATTTATTATGATGAATGCATGCCTCCTATTTATGATGATTACATTGATGAAAGTGGGTTTGGAAGAGTGTCAACTATAGGTAGTAGTGATCCCACTATTTTGGAGGGTGTTGAATCTTATTACAATATTGATGAAAGTGGATTTGGACAGGTCATGACTTTATTTAGTGATACATCCACTATTTTGGAAGAGGTTTCAATTGACTATGACAATAAAGTTCCTATCTATGATGATTATTATGATGACATGTATGCCATAAAGAGTAATAAATCTTCTATGCTTGTGCATCATGAAAAGAGTGATGTATGTGATAGTTATATTGTTGAATCCATTCATGATGCCTCTGAAAATTATTATGAGAGAGGAACTTATGCTCTTACATATCTCAATAATATCAAGTTTCTTCTCTATGTGTTGATTGTTTTGAAGTTACACTTGTTTTGCCTTCCTATGCTAGTTGATTCTTGTTCCCATAAGTTGTTTGCTCACAAAATCCCTATGCATAGGAAGTGGGTTAGACCTAAATGTGCTATTCATATGCTTCATGATGCTCTTGTTATGCTTCAATTCATATCTTTTATGCGAGCATCATTGAAATCATCATGCCTAGTTTAAAAGGCATTAAAGAAAAGCGCTTGTTGGGAGACAACCCAACACTTTTACTTACTGTTTTTATGTGTTCACATGATTAAGCTACTGTAGTAATCATGTTTTATTGCTTTTGTTTCAATAAAGTGCCAAGTAAAGCCTTTAGGATCTCCTTGGGTGATAGTTGTTTGATCTTGCTGAAAAACAGAAACTTATGCACTCACGAAAATAATTTTCATAAATCACAGAAACGTGCTTTTGCTATGTTTCTTTTTCAGAAGATTAATATACAAATTTCTCAGGTTGTCCTAATTTTTCAGAATTTTTGGAGTAGCAGAAGTATGGTAGTTATCCAGATTACTACAGACTGTTCTGTTTTTGACAGATTCTGTTTTCAATGCAAAGTTTGCTTGCTTTCTAATTTCTATGGCTTATATTGCTCAATATAAATTGTAGAAGTGATATGCTACAGTAGGCATTGTATGGAAACAATTATGAATCTCGTCTTTGACAGTACCAAAGTGAAATGGTTTGCTCTTTATCATAGTAACGCATCTCACGAAGTTCCGTTAAGTTTTGTGTGATTGAAGTTTTCAAGTTTTGGGTGAGATATCGATATGAGGAGAATAAGGAGTGACAAGACCCTAATCTTGGGGATGCCCAAGGCACCCCCAAGGAAATATTCAAGGAGATCCAAGCAACTAAGCTTGGGGATGCCCCGAAAGGCATCCCCTTTTTCGTCTCCAACATTATAGGTAACCTCACATGGAGCTTTGTTTTCATTCGTCAGATGATATGTGTTTTACTTGGAGCGTCATTTTATTTTGCTAGGATTTGCTTGCTGTTATTTATAATAATATTTTGCATCTTTCTTTTCAATAAAAATGATAAGGATAGCCTTTACCATGCTTATTTTGCAAGTATACATGTTGCTGTTTCAAAACAGAAAGTTTATCGCTGTTGCAAAAATTCCCTAGAAAAGTCAGAATGTGATAAAATTTTGAAACTTTTTGCATAATAATATCTGATAAATTTTCTACAGTGTGGTAAATTTTCATAATTTTTGGAGTTAGGGAAGAATTGATACTCTTGCATTCTTTACAGACTGTACTGTTTTGGCAGATTGCTGTTATGTTTGCATTGTTTGCATATGTTTGCTTGTTTAATGATTCTATTCGAGGATAGGAGTATTAAATATGCAGAGGCATTTAGTATGCAATGTTAAATAATAATTTTAGTGATTTGCTACAGTAGAGAATGATAAAGTTTTTGCATTGGTTTATACTAACTTATCTCACGAGTTCTTGTTGAGTTTTGTGTGGATGAAGCTTTTGAGATTTAGGAAAACCGTGATATGAGAGGAATTAAGGAGACACAAAAGCTCAATCTTGGGGATGCCCAAGGCATCCCAAGATAATATTTCAAGAAGTCTCAAGCATCTAAGCTTGGGGATGCCCCGGTAGGCATTCCATCTTTCTTCTTCAATGATTATCGGTTAGTATCGATTGAACCTAAGTTTTTGCTTCTTCACATGATGTGTGCTATTCTTGGAATGTCATTTTATTTTGTTTTTGCTTGCTGTTTTAATAAAACACTTAGATCTTAAAGTTTTTCAATAAGAGAGAGTCCTCAAATAGCTACCTATTTACTTAACTACTCGCATGATCTTCACTTATATCTTTTTGGAGTAGTTTGTCATTTACTCTTGTGCTTCACTTATATCCTATGAGTAAATTGTTGAATAAATTGAATGTAATGAAGTTGAAATCATATCATGCCTAGTGGTATCTTCACATTGGGTTTAGAAAGTGAAATCTTTTGAGGCTTGACAATCACAATATTGGTCATACAAGCAATTCATGAATAATTAGTATAAGGAAGAGAACTTTGACATGCAAATACACTATCATGGAAATCTTTTGTGATTGTGAGCCCCCATCAAAATATTATATGCCAAAATTGTTGACGTTGGACAAGGAAGACAACGTAATGATTTATGTTTGCTGATATTCACATAGGAGTCATATTGTCATAGATCCTTCAACATCTGGTGCTTGTCCCCCATCTTTGCTAGCCAAAAATTCCGCACCAAGTAGAGATACTACTTGTGCATCCAAAAACCCTTAAACCCAAAATCTTATTTTCAAGTGTCCACCATACCTACCTAAGGATTGAGTCAGATCCTTCAAGTAAGTTGTCATCGGTGAAATAAGGCAATAAAAATTGCTTCTAAAAGTGTGAGATCATTTAGTGTAAGAGAAAATTGAGCGTTGTACGAACTTGGATGGCAAAGAATAAAAGCGACAGAATGCATAATAAAGGTTGCTATCTTAAGGGGCAATACAACATGACGTTCTTTTGCACTAAGGGATTGAGCATACAAACAAATAAGCGCATGGCAACCTCTGCTTCCCTCTGCGAAGGGCCTATCTTTTACTTTTCAGTATTTACTTTTATGCAAAGAGTCAAAGTTTTTCTATCTATTCCTTTTTATTTTTCTCTTTTGGCAAGCATCATGTGGTGAGGAAAGATCTAGGCACATATGTCCAGTTGAATATGGGTAGCATGAGTTATTATTGTTGACATCACCCTTGAGGTGAATACGTTGGGAGGCAAAACAATAAGCCCCTATCTTTCTATGTGTCCCATTGAAACGTTTTGCTCATGTGTATGCGGTGAGTGTTAGCAATCACAGAAGACTATATGATGGTTGAGTATGTGGAGCTCTTACTTAAACTCTATTGAATAAGTTGAATTGCGATTGCCTGGTGACTAAGAACATAGGTTGTTGAGTTTCAAGAGAGTTCATTGTTTGAACCTTAACATGTGAATTGGTTGCTACTATAACATGAGAAGTTTTATAAGAAAGAATTGCTGTTATGATGCTAGGAAAAGTGATTGAAATTGTCATTGATCAAACTTGTGCACTTTGCTAGCATTAACACTTCATAAATTATTTCTTTTATCATTTACCTACTTGAGGACGAGTAGGAATTAAGCTTGAGGATGCTGATACGTCTCCAACGTATCTATAATTTATGAAGTATTCATGCTGTTATTTTGTCATTCTTGGGTGTTTTACAATCATTTTATGGCAACTTTATATCATTTTTTGGGACTAACCTATTGACCCAGTGCCAGTTGCTGTTTTTTGCTTGTTTTTTACATCACAGGAAATCAATATCAAACGGAGTCCAAACGCAACGAAACTTTACGGAGATTTTTTATGGACTAGAAGGAACCCAATGGGCCTGAGCTGCACTTGGGGGGTGCCCCGAGGGGGGCACAACCCACCAGGGCGCGCTAGGGTCCCCTGGCGCGCCCAGGTGGGTTGTGCCCACCTCGGTGGCCTCACGCACCCCTTCTTCGCAATATAAATTCACAAATATTCCGAAACCCTTCGGGGTAGCCCTAGACGAGAAGTTCCACCGCCGCAAGGTCTCTGTATCCACGAGATCCAATCTAGACTCCATTCCGGCACCCTGCCGGAGGGGGGAATCATCTCCGGTGGCCATCTTCATCATCCCGGCGGCCACCACGATGAGGAGGGAGTAGTCCACCCCCGAGGTTGAGGGTTTGTACTAATAGCTATGTGTTTAATCTCTCTCTATCTCTCTCTCTCGTGATCTATATCATGGGCTTTGTTAATATAGTCAGATCATATGATGTTTCACCCCTCTATACTCTTATTATGATGAATTGAATCTTTACCCTTCAAAGTTTTGTCTTGTCGGATTGAATATTCAGAGATGAGAACACATGATATATGTCTTGCAATATGAATACTTGAGGTGACAATGAGGTATCCTATTGATTCACTCGATATGTGTTATGGCATTCAACTCACGGATACCCGCAGTGATATTGGGGTAATCTATGCATAGGGGTTGATGCACGTTTTTCTCCGACGGAAACTTCGGGGTCTCCTTATAGTTCTGTGTGTGGATTGCGTATTATGAATATGAATTTGCTTTGGTGTTATTCTAGTACGAACTCTTGATTGGATCGATCGGGAAGAATAGCTTGCGTTATTCTAGTACGAACTCTAGGATAGATTGATCGGAAAGAATAGCTTTGAGGTGGTCTTATACCCTACAAACAATTTCTGTCTTTTGTTCTCCGCTAAAAGGAATTCGGGAGTGATTCTTTGCTGCACTTTGAGGGACAATCATATGATCCAACTATGTTAGCATTGTTGGGAGATTGCACTAGCGAAAGTACGGATCCTAGGCCTCCTTTTTAAGCATTGGAATATCGTTTTTGTGCCCGTTTACTATTTGCTACCTTGCTGTTTTTATTTATTCAGATTATAAAAATATATTTCTACCTTCAATATTACACTTGTATCACCATCTCTTCGCCGAACTAGTGCACTTATACAATTCGCCATTCTATTGGGTGTGTTGGGAACATAAGAGATTTCTTGTATTTGGTTGCAGGGTCGTTTGGGAGAGACCATCTTCATCCTACACCTCTCACGGATTGATAAACCTTAGGTCATCCACTTGAGGGAAAATTGCTACTGTCCTACAAAACTCTGCGCTTGGAGGCCCAACACATGTCTACAAGAATAAAGTTGCGTAGTAGACATCACATGTCGATGAGTACGACAACCGGCAGGAGCCTTAGGGTTGTTGATGGCTTGTGTCCGCATCACTTTTTCCGTGAAGAGGAAGGGATGATGCAGCACAACTAATGTAGGTATTTCCCTCAGTGATGAAACCAAGGTTATCGAACCATTAGGAGAACCAAGCAACACTATGTAAATGGTACCTGCACACAAAGAACAAATACTTGCAACCCGACGCTTAAGAGGGTTTGTTAATCCCTCTCGGTTTGTACAATTTTTGGTAAATAGATCTCTCGATAAAACAAAACAAAATAAATAAAGAAAAAGTGCAGCAAGGTACTTTTGGGTTTTTAGAATTACAGATCTGGAAACAAAAGAAAATAAAGATAGATCTCGAAGCAAATTTGATAAAGAATAGACCTAGGGGCCGTAGATTTCGCTAGTGGCTTCTCTCAAAAAAATAGCATACAACGGGTAAACAAATTACTGTTAGGCAATTGATAGAACTTCAAATAATTATGACGATATCCAGGAAATGATCATTATATAGGCATCACGTCCAAGATTAGTAGACCGACTCCTACCTGCATCTACTACTATTACTCCACCCATCGACCGCTATCCAACATGCATCTAGTGTATTAAGTTCATGCAGAAACAGAGTAATGCAATAAGAACGATGACATGATGTAGACAAGATCTATTCATGTAGGAATAGACCCCATCTTGTTATCCTTAATAGCAATGATCAATATGTGTCTTGCTGCCCCTTCTGTCACTGGGAAAGAACACCGGACAATCGAACCCATCACAAAGCACCTCTTCCCATGGCAAGAAAATCGATCTAGTCGGCCTAACTAAACGAAAGATTCGAAGAAGAAATACGAGGCTATAGGTTATCATGCATATAAGAGATCAAAACTGAAATAACTTTGATGGATAAAATAAATCTGATCATAAACTCAAAGTTCATCGGATCCCAACAAACACACCGCAAAAGAGTTACATCAAATAGATCTCCAAGAGACCATTGTATTGAGAATCAAAAGAGAGAGAGAGAGAGGAAGCAATCTAGCTACTGCCTACGGACTGTAGGTCTACAATGAACTACTCACGCATCATCAGAGAGGCACCAATGAGGCTGATGAACCCCTTCGTGATGGTGTCTAGATTGGATCTCGATGTTCTGGAACTTGCGGCGGCTGGAATTGTGTTTCAACGACTCTCCTAGGGTTTCTGGAATATTTGGGTATTTATAAGGCGAAGAGGCGGTGCAGGAGGCCACCGAGGTGGGCACAACCCACCAGGGCGCGCCTAGGCCCCCAGGCGCACCCAGGCGGGTTGTGCCCCCCTCGGGGCACCCCTCTAGTACTTCTTTGGCCCATGTTGTTCCTTCTAGTCCAGAAAAAATCTCCAAAAAGTTTTGCTGCGTTTGGATTCCATTTGGTATTGATTTTCTGCGAAGAAAAAAACAAGCAAAAAACAGCAACTGGCACTAGGCACTATGTCAATAGGTTAGTCCCAAAAATGATATAAAATTGCTATAAAATGATTGTAAAACATCCAAGAATGATAATATAACAGCATGGAACAATAAAAAATTATAGATACGTTGGAGTCGTATCAGCATCCCCAAGCTTAATTCCTGCTCGTCCTCGAGTAGGTAAATGATAAAAACAGAATTTTAGATGTGGAATGTTGCCTAACATGTTCATCACATATTATTTTCTTTTGTAGATGGACATATGGACTTTTATATGATTCAAAGCAATAGTCTAGTTTTGACATGAATATTTCAATACTCAAGCATATCAACAAGCAACCAAGTCTTTCAGAATATCAATGCTAAAGCAAGTTATCCCTAGCCCATCATGCTCAATCATTGATCCATTCATGAAACACACTCGCATATTAGCTACACCCAATGCTCAAGTACGATCATGGTGCCCCTCAATTAGTGCTTTATAAGAGAAGATGGAGACTCAAATAAAAATAAAAATTGCATAAAGTAAATAGAAAGGCCCTTCACAGAGGGAAGTAGGGATACATAGAGGTGCCAGAGCTCAAAGCGGAAAAATAGAGATAAAACATTTTGGGTGGCATACTTTTCCCATCAATGAAAACGACCGAGTAATTCCCAACACTTTCCATGCTAGATATATCATAGGCGGCTCCCAAACATAAAATAAAGTTTATTCCTTTTTCCACCATTCTTTCACTTTCCATGGCTAGCCATATCCATGGGTGCCTTCCATACCAACACTTTCCAAGGAATTTATTATTTGACAACATAAAGTAAATTTCTTTTTCATTTCGGGACCGGGCATCCCTAATACCTTTGTCGTACTCTCGTGCAATGACAAGTGAATAAACACTCATATTGAGAATAACACATCTAGCATGGAAAATAATGGCCACCCCGTGCCGCTTCATGAGCGGTATGAGCACACAAAAAGGAAATCTAATTTGAAAATTAGAGATGGCACATACAAATTTGCTTAGAATGGCACGGAAGAAAAAAATACCGCATATAGGTAGGTATGGTGGACTCATGTGGCAAAACTGGTTTAAAGGGTTTTGGATGCACACGTAGTAATCATACTTAGTACAAGTGGAGGCTAGCAAAAGATTGAGAAGCAACCAACCAAGAAACAAAAAATGACATAAGCGAGCATTAAGCATAACTAACACCGAATAATGCACCACAAGTAGGATGTAATTTCATTGCATAACTATTGACTTTCGTGCTTGCATAGGGAATCACAAACCTAACACCAATATTTTTACTATAAGCATAATTACTCATCAACATGACTCACATATCACTATCATCATATCTCAAAACTATTACAAAGAACCAAGTTTATTTTGTCCAATAATCTTCATGAAAGTTTTTATTATATCCCTCTTGAATATCTATCACTTTGGGACTAATTTCATATGTTTCTTTTGATAAGCTCAAACAAATTTGAGTGAAGAACATGAGCATAAAAAATTTCTTTTCTCAAAATAATATAAGTGAAGCATGAGAGAATTTCTTCAAAAATAATAAAGCACATCATGCTCAAAAAGATATAAGTGAAGCACTAGAGCAATTCCATAGCTAAAAAAAAATTAAGTGAAGCATATAGAGCAATTCTAACAAATCATTGCATAATTTTGGCTCTCTCAAATAGGTGTGTCTAGCAAGGATAGATGACACAAGCAAAACAAGCAAAAACTCATATTATAATACAAGATGCTCCAAGCAAAACTCATGATATGTGACGAATAAAAATATAGCTCCAAGTAAAATACCGATGGTCGTTAGAAGAAAGAGGGGATGCCACTCGGGGCATCCCCAAGCTTAGTTGCTTGTTCCTCTCTTGATAATAACTTGGGGTGCCATGGGGCATCCCCAAGCTTAGGCTCTTCTTACTCCTTATTCCTTCATCCATCGTGATCTCACCAAAAACTTGAAAACTTCAATCACACAAAACTCAACAAAACCTTCGTGAGATCCGTTAGTATAACAAAGCAAATCACTACTCTAAGTACTATTGCAAACCCATTCATATTTTATTTTTGCATTATATCTACTGTATTCCAACTTTGCTATGGCTTATACCCCCCGATAAAGTCCATAGATTCATCAAAATAAGCACACAATGCAAAGAAAACAGAATCTGTCAAAAACAGAACAGTCTGTAGCAATCTGAAAACTTTGAATACTTTTATAACTCCAAAAATTCTGAAAACTTAGGACATCATGGGTAATTTGTATATCAATCTTGTGTATAAAAATCAGGATTTTATCGCGCTTCTGTGATTTTTAATAATTCTGTGACTGGCGCACAAAATTTCTGTTTTTCAACAAGATAAAATCAACTATCACCCAACATGATCCCAGAGGCTTTGCTTGGCACAAACACTAATTAAAACATAAAAAAACACAATCATAACAGTAGCATAATTGTGCAAACACTCAAGAACAGGAAGAAAAAGACAAAATAAAATGTATTCATTGGGTTGCCTCCCAACAAGCGATATCCTTTTATACCCCTAGCTAGGCATAATGCATAGATCTAAGTATTGTCATCTTTGGTTTCCAATTCCTTAATCACGCAACCAAAATTCCTCGACGACTTAGCATATAAATTTTCAATAATAATACTCCTAGGAACGAGATTGAAAAATTCATTCTTGGAAGTAGGATCTTTTATTACTTCAACAAAATTGGGATGAATACTAATCATTTTAAGATCTCCCTTGTTGCTACTAGGAGTGGCACCCCTGTTCTTAGTGGCTTGAATAAACATGCATATTTTTATCGGAGTTTTTTCAATAGTTTTAACGGAAGAAAAGGCGGAGCTCAAGTTACTAAAAATTTCTTCCAACTTATCAATCCAAGAGGGACTCTCTTCAATCCTTTCATTGATTGCAACTTTTCCTTTAGAAGTTTAAAAACCTCTTCCACTTTTGACCCAACTTTATTGGCAAGATTATGCATTCTTTTATCCAAATTTTCATTTTTTTCCTTAGTAATCAATTTCTTTTCAATAGAAACTAATCTTTGCATAACATGCTCGAGAGTCAAATCTATGTCATTAACAATTATAGGTGGTGAACCCACTAGATTTCGCATAGCCGTAAAGGCATCCAAAGATGGAAACAACAAGAAATTCCCATAGGTAATCATATCAAGGACGAATCTATACCAAGTGGTAATGCCCACATAAAAACTGCGAAGAAGAACAACGATAGATTGCTTATGAATAGATCTATTATGAGCATTGCAAATTCTATACCAAGCATCTTTTAGATTCTCCCTCCCCTTTTTTTAAATTAAGAACCTCATTTTCGGGGGTACAAGCAATATAGGAAGAACTAGCCATAATGACAAAGCAAGCAAGATTGCACACAGAAATAGATCTGACGAGAAAACGGCAAACGAAAAAAGAGGGCAAATAAAACGACAAATTTTTGTGAAGTGGGGGAGATGAAAACGAGAGGAAAATGGCAAATAATGTAAATTGCAAGGAGATGAGATTTGTGATTAGGAACCTAATAGATGTTGATGATGTCTCCCCGGCAACGGCGCTAGAAATCCTTTCTTGATGGCTCGTGTCCGCATCAGTTTTTCCCCGAAGAGGAAGGAATGATGCAGCACAGCTGCGGTAGGTATTTCCCTCAGTGATGAAACCAAGGTTATCGAACCAGTAGAAGAACCAAGCAACACTATGTAAACGGTACCTACTCACAAAGAACAAATACTTCAACCCGACGCGTAAGAGGGGTTGTCAATCCCTCTCGGGTAAAAGATAGATTGGTTTGTATGACTTTTGGTAAATAGATCTCTCGATAAAATAAAACAAAATAAAATAAAATAAAGAAAGAAAAAGTGCAGCAAGGTATTTTTGGGTTTTTAGAATTATAGATCTGGAAAAAAGCAAATAAAAATAGATCTCGAAGCAAATTTGGTAAAGAATAGACCTGGGGGCCGTAGATTTCACTAGTGGCTTCTCTCAAGAAAATAGCATACGGCGAGTAAACAAATTACTGTTGGGAAATTGATAGAACTTCAAATAATTATGACGATATCATTGCAATGATCATTATATAGGCATCACATACAAGATTAGTAGAGCGACTCCTGCCTGCATCTACTACATTACTCCACACATCGAGTCAGCATGCATCTAGTGTATTAAGTTCATGGAGAAACGGAGTAATGCAATAAGAATGATGACATGATGTAGACAAGATCTATTCATGTAGGAATAGACCCCATCTTGTTATCATTAATAGCAACGATCAATACGTGTCTTGCTGCCCCTTCTGTCACTGGGAAAGAACACCGCACGATCGAACCCATCACGAAGCACCTCTTCCCATGGAAAAAAAATCGATCTAGTCGGCCTAACTAAACCAAAGATTCAAAGAAGAAATATGAGGCTATAAGTAATCATGCATATAAGAGATCAAAACTCAAATAACTTTCATGGATAAAATAGATCTGATCATAAATTCAGAGTTCATCGGATCCCAACAAACACACTGCAAAGAGAGTTACCTCAAATAGATCTCCAAGAGACCATTGCATTGAGAATCAAAAAAGAGAGAGGAAGCCATCTAGCTACTGCCTATGGACCCGTAGGTCTACAATGAACTACTCACGCATCATCAGAGAGGCACCAATGAGGATGATGAACCCCTCTGTGATGGTGTCTAGATTGGATCTCGAGGTTCTGGAACTTGCGACGGTTGGAATTGTGTTTCGTCGACTCTCCTAGGGTTTCTGGAATATTTGGGTATTTATTAGGCGAAGAGGCGGTGCGGGAGGCCACCAAGGTGGGCACAACCCACCAGGGCGCGCCCAGGTGGGTTGTGCCCCCCTCGGGGCACCCCTCTGGTACTTCTTTGGCCCATGTTGTTCCTTCTGGTCCAGAAAAAATCTCAAAAAAGTTTCACTGCATTTGGACTTCGTTTGGTATTGATTTTTTGCAAAGTGAAAAACAAGCAAAAAACAGTAGCTGGTACTAGGCACTATGCCAATAGGTTAGTCCCAAAAAATGATATAAAGTTGCCATAAAATGATTGCAAAACATCCAAGAATGATAATATAACAGCATGGAACAATAATAAATTCTAGATATGTTGGAGAAGTATGAGTTGTCTTTAATTATTTTATAACATGCGTGTCAATCACTTAAGCGCCATGTAATTGCTTTACTTTATCGCTATGCGTTAGCAATAGTTGTAGAAGTAATAGTTTGCGATACAACCCCAACGCTATGATGGAGATCAAGGTGTCGTGCCGGTGATGATGGAGATCATGCCGATGCTTTGGAGATGGAGATCAAAAGCACAAGATGATGATGGCCATATCATGTCCCATATTTTGATTGCATGTGATGTTTATCCTTTATGCATCTTATTTTGCTTAGAACGACGGTAGCATTATAAGATGATCCCTTCACTTAATTTCAAGATAAAAGTGTTCTCCTCAAGTATGCACCGTTGCCAAAGATCATCGTTTCCAAGCACCTCGTGATGATCGGGTGTGATAGATTCTAAGTTCACATACAACGGGTGTAAGCCAGTTTTGCACATGCAGAATACTTGTGTTAGACTTGACGAGCCTAGCATGTACAGAGATGGTCTCAGAACACTAGAGACCGAAAGATCAAACATGAGTCATGTAGTAGATATGATCAACATAGAGATGTTCACCATTGAATACTACCCCATCTCATGTGATGATCGGACATGGGTTTGTTGATTTGGATCATGTATCACTTAGACAACTTGAGCGATGTTGATTTAAGTAGGAGTTCATTAGTAATTTGATTATTTGAACTAAAATTTATCATGAACTTAGTCTTAATAGTTTTTGCATATCTATGTTGTAGATCAATGGCCCATGCTACCGTTCCCTTGAATTTTAATGTGTTCCTAGAGAAAGCTAAGTTGAAAGATGATGGTAGCAACTACACGAACTGGGTCCATAACTTGAGGATTATCCTCATTGCTGCACAGAATAATTATGTCCTTGATGCACCGCTAGGTGACAGACCTGTTGCAGGAGCTGCTGCAGATGTTATGAACGTTTGGCAGGCTCGATCTGATGACTACTCAATAGTTCAGTGTGCCATGCTTTACGACCTGGAACCAGGACTTCAAAGACGTTTTGGACGCCACGGAGCATATGAGATGTTCCAAGAACTGAAGTTGATATTTCAAGAAAATGCCTAGGTTGAGAGATATGAAATCTCCAACAAGTTCTATAGCTGTAAGATGGAGGAGACAGTTCTGTCAATGAACACATACTCAAAATGTCTGGGTATCATAACCACTTGACTCGGCTGGGAATTGATCTTCCAGTTGAGAGTGTTCTCGACAGAGTTCTTCTGTCACTGCCACCAAGATACAAAGGCTTCGTGATGAACTATAATATGCAAGGGACGACGAAAACGATTCCTGAGCTCTTCGTGATGCTGAAATCGGCGGAGGTAGAAATCAAGAAGGAGCATCAAGTGTTGATGGTTAACAAGACCACTAGTTTCAAGAAAAAGGGCAAGGGAAAGAAAAGGGAACTTCAAGAAGAATTGCAAGAAAGTTGCTGCTCCCATGAAGAAGCCCAAAGCTGGACCCAAGCCTAACACTGAGTGCTTCTACTACAAAGGAAATGGTCAGTGGAAGCGGAAGTGCCCCAAATACTTGGCGGATAAGAAGGATGGCAAAGTGAACAAAGGTATATTTGATATACATGTTATTGATGTGTACCTTACTAATGCTCGTAGTAGCGCCTGGGTATTTGATACTGGTTCGGCTTCTCATATTTGTAACTCGAAACAGGAGCTGCGTAATAAACGAAGATTGGCTAAGGACGAGGTGACGATGCACGTCGGGAATGGTTCCAAGGTCGATGTGACCACTGTCGGCACGCTACCTCTACATCTACCTTCGGGATTAGTTTTAGACCTTAATAATTATTATTTGGTGCCAGCGTTGAGCATAAACATTATATCTGGATCTTGTTTAATGCGAGACAATTATTCATTTAAGTCAGAGAATAATGGTTGTTCTATTTATATGAGTAATATCTTTTATGGTCATGCACCTTTGATGAATGGTCTATTCTTGTTGAATATCGACCGTAGTGATACACATATTCATAATATTGATGCCAAAAGATGCAAAGTTGATAATGATAGTGCAACATACTTGTTGCATTGCCATTTAGGTCATACTAGCAAAAGTGCTCGTGCGTTGAAACGGGAGGATTTTTTTTTCATAATCTTCACTGGCGATGACCACAGTTTGTTCACATCTCATCGCATGATTTTGAAAATTTGTTCACAAGTGCACGAAAATGTTTCCTTTTTAAAATTTATTCACAAATTGAAGCAATGTTCACATTTCTGAAAAAATATCGTGGTTGTCAAAAAACTTGGTAATTCAAAGAATTATTCTGAATTTCAAGAAACGTTTTAAGAAAACATACTATAATATTCCGATCCACCCCGATAGTTAATTCTTCAAAATCCACGTGGGTATATAGTCACAAAGACTTAGAAGCATTACTGTTTATCTACATAGCTTCAATCATTTGTGAACATTTTTACAAATTTGAAAATATTTTTTACTATTTACAAACATTTTAAAAAATATGAACATTTTTTTAATATTGCGAACAGATTTTAAGCATTTTCTTTTGAATGGGCAAACAATTCTAGAATAGAAGAACATTTTTAGAAATTGGTGGATTTTTTTTTGAAATTCACGATAGGGGTAGATATATAGATTTCTCAATCCCATTAATTCCATAGTCGATTCCTTCCCAGAAGGGCCTTGCATCACATCCACGATCCATGCTTATCCATGCTTCGCATGTATGTTAATATCCTTCCATTCCACAATCCTTCAATCTATCCGTCCTTTAATACACCGTCACATCAGCCCACAAATCCTGCCCATGCAGGGTGCACGTCCATAATCCATTCTTGCATCTACGTGAATATCTTTCCATTGCACAGTCCTCTATCCATCATTCCTTTAATACACCCTCCAAGACAACCCATGATTCCTTTAATCAGCGATCCTGATTGTCTATTTTAGTGATCTTGCTGATATTTAAACTCAACTGCGAATGTATAGAAACTGGAGAGTTGGTCTAAAGAAGCGAGGTGGGACAATTTAACATCAAATATATGGTTGTGTGGCTCGCTACGCATAAAAGAAGGCCCATTATTGCAGCCATTTTATGCTTTTTGCAGCGATTTTATGCTGAGTAGGCCCAGCAGTACAACAACTGCATCAATACATACTATTTTTTCTATCACGGCATAATTTTTTAGTGGTACGCTTTTTTTGTACATTGATGATATATATATACGTGCGCTGGTGGAGCTCACCCAGCAGCCAGAGCGCAGCCCGAGGCCTAATCCAGTTTGAATTCATAGAAATACAATACAACCTAGTTTTAGTCACAACAATTAGTTGTCTTAGTTGGTTGTTGCATTAAATCACCTATGATATGAAGTAAGAGGTCTTCAGTTCGAATCCCTGCCTGGACCTTATTTTTTAACACATTTGTGGGGTGTCAATCAGGGGCCTAGACGGGCCGCAAAGAGCAGGTTGAGGCCCAACCTGCTGTGGGGCGGGAGCAGGCTCAAGTGCGCGCTGCGAACGTGGCCCATGCATTTTTTCTAAACGTTTTTTGTACAATTTTTAGAACGGACCATAAAAATAGTACCACCTTGGATAGAAAATTAATCTCAAAAATAAAATATGGGTGAACGGATGAAAATTTTAGCGAAACGCACCTTGCTTTATTAGTAGGTATAGATTGGTGTAAAGCGCATGAAGAAACTCCATGTGGATGGACTTTTGGAATCACTTGATTATTAATCATTTGATACTTACGAACCATGCCTCATGGGTAAGATGACTAAAACTCCGTTCTCCGAAAAATGGAGCGAGCTATTGACTTATTGGAAATAATACATACCAATGTATGCGGTCCGATGAGTGTTGAGGCACGCGGCGGGTATCGTTATTTTCTGACCTTCACAGATGATTTGATTAGGTATGGGTATATCTACTTGATGAAACACAAGTCTGAAACATTTGAAAAGTTCAAAGAATTTCAGGGTGAAGTGGAGAATCATCGTAACAAGAAAATAAAGTTTCTATGATCTGATCACGGAGGCGAATATTTGAGCTATGAGTTTGGCCTTCATTTAAAACAATGTGGGATTGTTTCACAACTCACGCCACCTGGAACACCACAGCGTAATGGTTTGTTTGAATGTCGTAACCGTACTTTATTAGATATGGTGCATTCTATGATGTCTCTTACCGATTTCCCTTTATCATTTTGGGGTTATGCATTAGAGATAGCTGCATTCACGTTAAATAGGGCACCGTCTAAATCCGTTGAGACGACACCGTATGAACTATGGTTTGGCAATAAACCTAAGTTGTCATTTCTTAAAGTTTGAGGATGTGATGCTTATGTCAAAAGGCTACAGCCTGATAAGCTCGAACCCAAATCGGAAAGAAGTGTCTTCATAGGATACCCTAAAGAAACTATTGGGTACACCTTCTACCACAGATCCGAAGGCAAGATCTTTGTTGCTAAGAATGGGTCATTTCTAGAGAAGGAGTTTCTCTCAAAAGAAGTGATCGGGAGGAAAGTAGAACTCGATGAGGTAGTTGTACCTTCTCTCGAATTGGAAAGCAGTACATCAGAGAAAACAATTCCCGTGATGCCTCCACCAACTAGAGAGGAAGCTAATGATGATGATCATGAAACTTCAGATCAAGTTACTACCAAGCCTCGTAGGTCGACCAAAATATGTACCGCACCAGAGTGGTACGGTAATCATGTCCTGGAAGTCATGTTGTTAGACAACGGTGAACCTACAAACTATGAAGAAGCTATGATGAGCCAGATTCTGATAAATGGCTTGAGGCCATGAAATCTGAGATAGGATCCATGTATGAGAACAAAGTATGGAATTTGGTGGACTTGCCCGATGATTGACAAGCCATTGAGAATAAATGGAGCTCCAAGAAGAAGACGGACACTGATGGTAATATCACTGTCTACAAAGCTCGACTTGTCGCAAAAGGTTTTCGACAAGTTCAAGGGGTTGACTACGATGAGACTTTCTCACCCGTAGCGATGCTTAAGTCTGTCCGAATCATGTTAGCAATTGCTGCATTTTATTATTATGAAATCTGGCAAATGGATGTCAAAACTGCATTCCTTAACGAGTTTCTTAAAGAAGAGTTGTATATGATGCAACCAGAAGGTTTTGTCGATCCTAAAGGTGCTAAAAAAGTGTGCAAGCTCCAGCGATCCATTTATGGACTGGTGCAAGCATCTCGGAGTTGGAATATACACTTTGATGATGTGATCAAAGCATATGGTTTTATACAGACTTATGGAGAAGCCTGTATTTACAAGAAAGTGAGTGGGAGCTCTGTAGTATTTCTAGTGTTATATGTGGATGACATATTACTGATTGGAAATGATATAGAATTTCTGGATAGCATAAAAGGATACTTGAATAAGAATTTTTCAATGAAAGACCTCGGTGAAGCTGCTTATATATTGGGCATCAAGATCTATAGGGATAAATCGAGACGCTTAATAGGACTTTCACAAAGCACATACCTTGTCAAAGTTTTGAAGAAGTTCAAAAATGGATCGGTCAAAGAAAGGGTTCATGCCTGTATTGCAAGGTGTGAAATTGAGTCAGACTCAAAGTCCGACCACGGCAGAAGATAGAGAGAGAATGAAAGTCATTCCCTATGCCTCAGCCATAGGTTCTATTATGTATACCATGCTGTGTACCAAAACTGGTGTGTGCCTTGCCATGAGTTTGGCTAGGGGGTACAATAGTGATCCAGGAGTGGGTCAATGGTGAGCGGTCAAAATTATCCTTAGTTACCTAAGAGGAGTAAGGAAATGTTTCTCGGTTAGGGAGGTGATATAGAGTTCGTCGTAAAGGGTTACGTCGATACAAGCTTTGACACCAATCCGGATGACTCTGAGTCTCAATCTGGATACGTATTGAAAGTGGGAGCAATTACCTAGAGTAGCTCCATGCAGAGCACTATAGACATAGAGATTTGTAAAATACAAACGGATCTGAATGTGGCAGACCCGTTGACTAAACTTCTCTCACACCTTAGAACTCTTTGGGTGTTAATCACATGGCGATGTGAACTAGATTATTGACTCTAGTGAACTCTTTGGGTGTTAATCACATGGCGATGTGAACCAGATTATTGACACTAGTGAACTCATTGGGTGTTAATCACATGGCGATATGAACTAGATTACTGACTCTAGTGAACTCTTTGGGTGTTAATCACATGGCGATGTGAACTAGATTATTGAATCTAGTGCAAGTGGGAGACTGATGGAAATATGCCCTAGAGGCAATAATAAAATGGTTATTATTATATTTCCTTAATCATGATAAAGGTTCATTATTCATGCCAGAATTGTATTGACCGGAAACTTAAATACATGCGTGGATACATAAACAAATACCGTGTCCCTAGTAAGCCTCTACTAGACTAGCTCGTTGATCAAAGATGGTTAAGGTTTCCTAACCATAGACATGAGTTGTCATTTGATAACGGGATCACATCATTAGGAGAATGATGTAATGGACAAGACCCATCCGTTAGCTTAGCATATGATCGTTCAATTTATTGCTACTGCTTTCTTGATGTCAAATACATATTCCTTCGACCATGAGATCATGCAACTCTCGGATACTGGAGGAATACCTTGTGTGCTATCAAACGTCACAACGTAACTGGGTGATCATAAAGATGCTCTACAGATATCTCCGAAGGTGTCTATTGAGTTGGCATGGATCAAGATTTGATTTGTCACTCCGTGTAACGGAGAGGTACACTACTGCAGGATGGTCCAAACACGACAGTCGAATCAGAGACCCTTCGACGAAACTGTGTGCGATGCGTCAATCACAAATGGTGATGTAATAAAACCGTCAAAAAAGATGCAAAACATTTGCGATGGCGGCGACGTCAAAGACGGTTCATATTAGAGTTGCATGTGCGATGAGTGGCAAACGGTTAATCTAGAAGAACTGTTTGTGATGATGCAGAACAACAGAAATGGACAGCCAGATGAGGGTGTGTGCGATATACGGCATACAGTTCACTAGGGTGAACTATGTGCGATTAGGCAACACAATGTAAACGGTTCAACTGAACAAGATGTGTGTGATACGTGGCAAACAGGTCCGTAATCAGAAATGTGTGCGAAGACCAATAATAACACAGACGATTGCTGCTAATAAGCCATGTGATTTGCTCTGTCTACAGAAGAATAACATGTATATATAACTGAAATAAACATCCAATTACATAAGTGCCATACAGATCATTCGCACACACCTCAATAAACAATTGCATGCATTCTAAACTAGGAGAAACAATCGTCTAGTCATCTACTCCTTGTGATGCTCCCGCCACTACTCTGTGGCTCGATCCCTCATCTGGGGCAGGAAGAAGACACTCCCTCATGACAACAATCCGCCTGTACATCTCGTAGCTTGTGTACGCGTCCTTGGCAGCGTACTTCACGTGTTGTTCATCCAGTCTCTCATGCCAGACACTATGCCAGGCGTTCTTGTCCTTCTTGCTCTCTTCCTTCATCTTCATGTAGTAGGGGTCGATGATGGCCGAGGCGAGGTCAACCAGGGAGTTCTGTTTGTTGTTGTTGCTGCCCCAGACCTTGTCGTGGTCCTGGATGTTGACAAGATTCTGGCATTTCAAGCCCGAAACCTTGAGCGCTCTTAGATCGTTGGCGGTGTCCACCGTAGCGAAACTATAGTCGGAGCTGTTGATAAACCTGGAGAAACGCTCGCAAGGCCTTGTGGCCAGGTGGTAGTGGTAGACGAGGACGTCATGTCGCACGCACAACTGGGCGATGTCAACCTTCTGATCATGCCTAGCACGACCGTTGGTGTACTCGAGGTCGAAGCTGACCACTTGGTACTTGTCCTCGGCAAGCAACTGCTCCATAGTTTGGATGGAGCTCTCCACCGAGACCGGCTCATTCGTGTACACCACTGAGAGAGCCTTCTGCCTCACGTGGGTGTCCACTACGTGATGCATGGTGAACTGCCCGCCAGTGTCTTCGTCGGCCGCTGGGAGTGCCATTGGAGCCACAAGGAGCGCCATTGGAACCGCTGGATGTCCTCTCTGTATGTGTCGTCATGGGTGTGCTTATTGTGTCGTGTGGTGCGAGAGATGAAGGTAAATGGTCACAGGAACAAATGGGGGCCGGGCGACCTGGATTCTTGGCGCGTCCGCATGGCAGTTTTTGCAGCAAGTAACTGCATCATCGTGCCACGCCTGGCGCAACCGCATGCACATGAACGTGTGTGATCGTGCGTCGGCCCCAAACACCGGCAGCGCGCGTGGAGGGACGACCGGACAAACGCGAAAGCAGAGCGCGCGCGGCGGGACACGAGCAGAGCACGCCGCGGCCGCCTCAACCGCAAGCAACCACATGCATAGAGCACTTGAACACGCAAGAAATGGTCGCCTACAAGCCGGCCGATAGTTGTGTCGATGCGTAGAGAGCGGCCGTGTGCTACTACCTCCGTCTTGGTCTATTAGTCCCCTTTATATTCTGTGCCATACTTTGCCCTTAAATTTGACCAACAAAATGTTAATGCATGTTATAAAAATTATATAATTGGAAACTATGTTTAAATACGAATCCAACGATATAATATTTGGCGACATGCATTCGTATTTTATTAGTTAAATCCTACTTATAAATCAGGACGGGGGTATAGTAGGTAAGTAAATCGCAAATGTTTTTTATTAACCGTATGTGTATGTGGCCTTTCGTCCTCCTCTCGCACGTCTTGTCACACCGCTGCCGCAGACAGCTTACAACGCAACTGTAACATCCCAATTTTCAATTTGGATATTATACATAGGTCATATGCATATCATATTTTAATTGCATTTTGGTTGTGATCCTAGAAATCCTAAGCAACTCAAGGACCCAAGGAGAGAGTTGGGGATTTCGTATATTTTCATATTTGAATTTTTCTCAAATCTGAAAAGAGGATCAATTTGGTTTTAATATTTTTCTCTCCAATTATTTTCAATATTAAAAATAAATGAGAGAAGATAATATGACTTCTTCAAAAGAGAGGAATATTGGAGGAAATTTTTTTAAAATCAAATTTACGTCTTATTTGATATTTTATTTGAATTAGAAAAAATATGCATTTTTGAAAAATTGCATTTTAGGCCAGAAAAATGTTCACCACGTTCTAAATATTTTATTTGGATGGTGAAAAGTGTTTTTGGCATTTCTAGAATTTCTTTTATATTTTATTAGGTTTTTCTTCGGGCGAGATTTTATTTAAAAAAAAACTTTTTCTGCCCGACTGGGCCGAAGCCCAGCCGAGGAGGCCGGCCCGCCAGGCGCCGCCGCCTCCTCCTCCGACTCGGGACAGAGTCTCGAGCCTCCCCGCCGCCGCCGTCGTGTCCCACACGGACACGCGCCATCGCACCCCTCCCACAAGCCGAAGCTGCCCCCCCGGGCCTTTATAAGGAGCCGACCCCGCCGCCTCCTCCTCCACCTTGCCCCACCACAGCCGCCTCGCCGCCGCCTGTCGCTGCTGCCCGCCGCCGCTTGCGCCGCCGCCCCGCCCGCGCCATTCGCCGGAGCCGCCGTTGACCGCCGCCGCCCGCCGAAGCCGCCCCGCCCGCGCCATTCCCCGGAGCCGCCGTTGACCGCCGCCGCCCGCCAGTTTTTTGCCGGTTTTAGGTATAAAACCTAGATCGGTTTTTTCTAGGTTTTGTCGGTTTTCTTTTCGGTTCAACGGTTTAGATCGGTTTTTTCTTCGAGTACACTAATTAGCGAACGCTCTATGTTTAGTTCGTTTTAACGAACGTATTCGTTCGTTTGTCTTAGTTAGCAAACGTTCGTTCGTTAGGTTTTTCTTTTATTTTTATTTTCAGCCATTGACCTATCCGCAATTATTTTTATCACAGATTAGCCCCTGATCTTCAAACCCTCGCAACTTTTTGCTCGTTTATCCAAATCCAGTGAAACCAAGGCCAAAATCTTCGTCTCGGACCCCTCTTTCCAGATAATCAACTTGAACATGATTTTGACAAACTAAAATTTGGTTTCAAGCAGATTTGAATTCAAACTTCTTTTGATTGTAGTTTGAGTTTCGTAGCTCCGATTTGATTGATTCTTTTTGCAAATCGAAGCTCTTCAGTTGAATTATCAGTTTGGATATTTTCTCTTGAGTTTTACCCTTTCATCTTATGCTTGAGTGCTTATGTATGCTATTGTTCGTTTGCGATAGAGTTTCCGGAGTGCGAAGCGTGCTACTACGAGTCACTAGGGTTTTTCAGATCGTCAGCAAGGCAAGTAACACTTTGATCATACCCCTTTATTACCCAGTATTTATGCATTAGTTCCAACCCTCAAACATTGCATGATTAGGATTTGTTAACATGTGGGTATTGGGAAGTAGATGATGAGGTAGAACCTATTGTCCATTATTTCAAACCTTGGGAGTTACTTCTACGTTATGCTTATACTGCTATGCTATGCTCATAGACGTGGATTGGTTGAGTGTATCCATGACAGATCTGAGAGTTGTTAATTAATGGTTAACTTAAGGTGGCTACTTTCATACACATCTGGGTGGATTGGTTGAGGCACCCTGGAGCACCTAGTGGTTGTCTGGGCACCTGGAGCAATCTAGCGCTATCCTGGGATATCCCGGAGTACCCGTGTGATCATCCTATGGTTTGCCACCCAGGCTCAAAGGGATCATAAGATTATTCATGCTAGAAACTTTCGTGTGCAGCCACAAGCCATTATGGGCTCTGGCGTAGTTTAGTAAGTTGTGGGAATCCTTTCCATGATGGGTGATGTCTACTACACAACCTTCTTCTTGTAGACGTTGTTGGGCCTCCAAGTGCAGAGGTTTGTAGGACAGTAGCAAATTTGCCTCAAGTGGATGACCTAAGGTTTATCAACCCGTGGGAGGCGTAGGATGAAGATGGTCTCTCTAAAACAACCCTGCAACCAAATAACAAAGAGTCTCTTGTGTCCCCAACACACCCAATACAATGGTAAATTGTATAGGTGCACTAGTTCGGCGAAGAGATTGTGATACAAGTGCAATATGGATGATAGATATAGGTTTTTGTAATATGAAAATATAAAAACAGCAAGGTAACTAATGATAAAAGTGAGCGTAACAGTATTGCAATGCTTTGAAACAAGGCCTAGGGTTCATACTTTCACTAGTGCAAGTTCTCTCAACAATAATAACTTAATTTGATCATATAACTATCCCTCAACATGCAACAAAGAGTCACTCCAAAGTCACTAATAGCGGAGAATAAACGAAGAGATTATTGTAGGGTACGAAACCACCTCAAAGTTATTCTTTCTGATCGATCTATTCAAGAGTCCGTAGTAAAATAACACGAAGCTATTCTTTCCGTTCGATCTATCATAGAGTTCGTACTAGAATAACACCTTAAGACACAAATCAACCAAAACCCTAATGTCACCTAGATACTCCAATGTCAGCTCAAGTATTCGTGGGTATGATTGTACGATATGCATCACACAATCTCAGATTCATCTATTCAACCAACACAAAGAACTTCAAAGAGTGCCCCAAAGTTTCTACCGGAGAGTCAAGACGAAAACGTGTGCCAACCCCTATGCATAGATTCCCAAGGTCACGAAACCTGCAAGTTGATCACCAAAACATACATCAAGTGAATCAATAGAATACCCCATTGTCACCACGGGTATCCCACGCAAGACATACATCAAGTGTTCTCAAATCCTTAAAGACTCAATCCGATAAGATAACTTCAAAGGGAAAACTCAATCCATTATAAGAGACTAGAGGGGGAGAAACATCATAAGATCCAGCTATAATAGCAAAGCTCGCGATACATCAAGATCTTGCCGAATCAAGAACACAAGAGAGAGAGAGAGATCAAACACATAGCTACTAGTACATACCCTCAGCCCCGAGGGTGAACTACTCCCTCCTCGTCATGGAGAGTGCCAGGATGATGAAGATGGCCATCGGTGAGGGATCCCCCCTCTGACAGGGTGCCGGAACAGGGCCTCGATTGGTTTTTGGTGGCTACAGAGGCTTGCAGCGGCGGAACTCCCGATCTAGCTTATGTTCTGGGGGTTTCTGTATATATAAGAGGTTATGGCGTCGGGACAAGTCAGGGGGTCTCCGAGGCGGCCACGAGGTAGAGGGCGCGCCCTCCACCCTCATGGGTGCCTCGGGACTCTTCTGGTCCATCTCCGATGCTCCGTGGGCTTCTTGTGGTCCAAAAATAATCTCCGTCAAATTTCAGGTTAATTGGACTTCGTTTGGTTTTCCTTTTCTGCAATACTCAAAAACAAGGAAAGAACAGAAACTGGCACTGGGCTCTAGGTTAATAGGTTAGTCCCAAAAATCATATAAAATAGCATATAAATGCATATAAAACATCCTAGATGGATAATATAATAGCATGGAACAATCAAAAATTATAGATACGTTGGAGACATATCAATGGGCTAGCAGATGTAGGGGATTGTTGGTGTACCGGCCTATCTATCGGTTAAGGGGACCTCTTCGAAAAGACTGTGTCTCAGTCATCCGTTTCTCAAACATCATGCAGTGCGAGAAATACAACGGAGGAGATCGAGTCTTGTGGGGAAAAGTGCGCAAACCTATGCAGAGTGTACAAACTAATCATGGTTAGTCGTGTCCCCGGTTATGGACATCTTGAGTATCTGGTTCTTGAATTATTAATTTGATCTCATCACTTTACTTAATTAATTTTGTTGGGTTGTTAATACTATTTAATTGGGATTGAGTTGGAGGAACCTTCTCAATGTTTATCAACCAACTTTGTAGTTAAATAAAGTATGTTCCTTTGTAGTAGGGAAAAATTGGCTTTACGCAAAAATGATAACCATAGAGCCTCCACCAGCAATATATGCATGTAGTGATAGCTGTTATCTTGTTCATTGCTCTACAGTGTTATTTTGCCAGCATATTCCATGTGCTGACCCGTTTCGGGCTGCAACATATTATGTTGCAGACTTTTCAGACGAAGAGTAAGGTGCGCTAGGTCGTTGTCATGCACTCAGCTATGCCATTGGAGTTGATGGACTCATTTATCTTCGATGCTTCCGCAGTTATCTTATTTAGATGGCCTTAAGCCATATTATTGTAATAAGTTCTCTTTTGAGACATTCGATGTAATAAGTGTGTGATTGAATTCTGTTATAAATCCTTCAAAGTACTGTGTGTGTTAGGATTACCGATCCAGGGATGACACTTATACACAGAGATTTGACCGTCTGAGGTCGGACCGCTACAAGATGGTATCAGAGCACATGCTGACTGTAGGACGCGACCACTAAGATAAGCCATAGGTCACTCTTCTCTACTCATTTCTGACTCTTCCCCATTTTCTACTCTATAGATGACGGACCCAAGGAACAAGTTTGCTCAACCGGATGAAGACACACCTTTTGGACGACACATGAAGGAAGTCACTAGGTACCTGAACATCGGAATACCAAGCTTCACCGGGACCTACACCGCCACTTTACCAGAAGAGGAGCGTTGGATGATTCGAGTTCATGTTCCAGGAAGGACATTCGCGCTATTTACTGAGCCCATAGAGTTTTCCTTTGACGCACCAACCTGGAGTCTAGGAAAGAGCATGGCAGCCCACATCGCCATGGGACGCATCGGCGAAGTTTACAACAAGGATCTTAAGGACACCATCTACCAGATATGTGGCCACCGAGATGAGCAATGGGAGATGATCAGCACCAGGAGGGATAAGTCCATTGCAGCCTACATCCAGGAGTTAAACCGGCACATTCGCCGTCAAGAGAACCAAATGTGTGCCAGCATGTTAGACCTGAAGAAGGTGATGACCAGGAACATGGAGCTTGAAGAGGAACTCAAGTCTACACGCGATGGATATGAGGAGGAAATTGTTGAGTTACTGGAGAAGAATGAAGACCTGAAGAAGAAGCTAGGAATATTCATGGGAGATCCCGCACCTGAGGAGGACATCCGTTCTGAAGACTACATCATCATCGACGACACCGACTCCGACCCGACAGTAGTGATGATGATTATGAAGACGAAGCTGGAGCGGATATCATGGAGTCTTCCACCGATCAAAATTTCTAGTCGACCCCATATTATCAGTAGTATTCTCCCATGTATATAGTAGTAGTCCGAGTATTTTGTAACGGTAGCTTAGATCAATTGTATGCCCTTGTTTGAATTGAGTGGTGTGAAATGAATGTGTTTGTCTCATGTGCATATGGGTAGTGATTTATCTTTAGGCCTCACTCTATTCTAATCTCTCCCCTCTAAGCCCATCAGATGCCTCCGAGACGTGACCCCGGATTTGTCTTCCACCGGAGCTCACTCAGTTGATCCAACAGCAGAATGCCTTGATGCAGCTACTAGTCCAGAACCAAGGCAACAACAACAACAACCCACCACCACCACCACCACCACTACTGGAATCAACTTCTTTGCCGTCTGCCATGGCAGACGGCAAAGGCATGGATCACGCACGATAAACTTCTTTGCCGTCCGCCAGCAGATGGCAAATAGTCCGTCTGAACACGTGCCAACGAAGGCCTTCTTTGCCGTCTGTTTCCTGGAAACGGATGGCAAAGGATTGTGCCATCCGCCATCCGTGGTCAGCAGGCGGCATAGAAAACGGACGGCAGTGCGGTGGCGTGACAACCGTTAGGGGGTTAACGGCGCTCTTTGCCGTCTGCCAGTGGACGGCAAAGAGTCAAATCACTTTGCCGTCCGCTGATAGATGGCAAAGAGCTCAGCTAGGCAGCACCGGGCAGCTGCCACGTGGCCAGCTATGCCGTCCGCCAGCAGACGGCAAAGTGATTTGAATCTTTGCCGTCTGCTGGCAGACGGCAATGTGACCAAATAGGCAGCCAGTGTTCCCAGGTTTTACAGGTAGCTGCCACGTGTCCTCTTTGCCGTCTGCTAGCAAACGGCGAAGCTCTTTGCCGTCTGTTAGCGGACGGCAAACAGGCTACATATCCCCTGTTTTTATTTGAATCAATTTCACAGGAATTCACACACAGATATACATTTTTTTTCACATGCACAGTAGACATATGATGTATCCAACACATAGCTCCATCCATGACAACATACATACATAATAAGAAACAGAGTTCCATCCATACATATTACAGTAACATCACAATGTTCATCCAACACATTGTTCCATGCATCCATATAACAAGTTCCACATTTTTCATCGATACAAACAAAAAAAGAAAAGGGAAACAAGCACTCCATCCATGCAAGCTTCCATATAGTGAATTAAATCTGCAAAATGGGAAACATGAAAGTTAGAAGAAGAAGACTAGAATCAAAAGAAGAAGAAGAAGAAAATGAAGAAGAAGAAGAAGAAGTAAGCATACTTAGGTAAAATGGAGCTAACCTAGCTAATTATGCCATTTTTGAGTGAACTAAGCATATTATGCCATTTTTGATATAACTTAGAGCTAACTTCATTTTGGAGAAGAAGAAGAAAATTAGAAGAAGAAGAAGACTAGAAGAAGAACTTCTTCTTCTTTTCTTCTTCTTCTTCTTCTTCTTCTTCTTCTTCTTCTTCTTCTTCTTCTTCTTTTCTTCCTATTCCTTCTTTTCTTCCTCTTTCTTGATTTTCTTATCTTATTATGTCATTTGTGGACCAAATAGGCTAAATTATGTCATAAATGGACTAAATAGGCTAAATAAGAAGAAAAATGCCATTTTTGAGCTTACCTACCTAATTATGCCTGTCGTGGTTTTGTCACGGCAGATGTCCTAGAGAAAGGACTTAGTCGTGGAGCCATCGCTACGGGTTAGCTTAAAGGGGTTAAAGCGGACAAGGGACGCAAGAGAGTTTTATACTAGTTCGACCCCTTACGATGAAGGTAAAAGCCTACGTCTAGTTGTGATGGAATTGATGGGGTTTCGATGACCAGGGAGCGAATACGCTTTGCCTGAGTCTCGAATTGTTGTTCGTTGCCCCTGAACCGCCGCCGGGCCGTCCCCTCATATACATGGGTTGACGCCCGTCGGTTTACAGACTCCGAGGCCGGCTCATAATCATGTCCGGCTCGGTCTCTGCTACGCATATCTTACAATACAAGTTTACATCTCAATGCCGGTTTGTGTCTACATGCCTTAAACCGGCTTTGGGCCCTGGGCCTTCATGAAGCGTCACCGTCTGTCTTCATGGGCTTCAGATACAGATGAGCTACTTATGAAGTTAACCCGGCCTCTCCTGGCCGGTTTACGCCCAGTGGTAATATCCCCAACATTAGGCCCCAGATTTATTTGAACCGGTTCATGTCAATCCTCAATACTTGAGAAAATTTCTTCTTTAAAATCTTCACACAATCTTGTAAACCGCCATGACATCATCTTCTAGGATCTTGGTAAACCGCCGTGACGTCACCTGTCATTAACGAGCCTCCGACAATCGAGGCGACAACATCACCTTATATCAAAAAATCCGGCTCCTCGATTTTCGCATCTGTCGTTTATCTTCTTATAAATAGGGCCAGGGGGTCTTTCCATTTTCCCCCTCGTGCCTCTTCGCTTCATCTTCATCCTCGCGACGCCCGAACCTTCGACCTCGGCCGCCGCCGTCAACCTTCGACTGCTGCACCACCCTTGGCCGCTGCATCGACCTGAACGTACCAGAGCTCCTCCGCGCGCCGCCGCTGCTCAACAGCACCCGTAAGTCTCCCCTTTCTCTTACCATAGATCTGCGCTTAGGGTTTCCGTCGTTCATCGGTGTTCGTCGCCGCCCTTCTTTTCCCTTGTTTATATCCGTGGGTTAGATCCAAAAACCACATAGGTCTCGTGCGGTAGTAGTTTAAACCACATAGATCTCGTGCTTTAGCAGTTTCAGCACCTGTTTGATATCCAACTCATCTCATCTTAGTGAACCTTCAGTATACTGGAATTTAGGTCAGAATATCTTTTGTTTTTCCCATGCGCGGTAGATCTGAAATTACCATAGCAAGATGTGAAACTTGTTTCTTCCTTCTCTTACACCCTTTGAATACCAGATTGGCCGGTTTAACCTCACAGAAAAAATGATGACCCGGTAGATACCATTAGTCCCCTGTTGAACCGCCAATGCATTACACTGTTCCATTGCCAGACTCCGGTTTACCAATATGCTAGTATCCTCATACCGCTGTATAGTTGTCCACTGTAAATCTTAAACCGGTAATACTCATGTTTCAGATTTTCCTTGTCATGGCTAAACAAGTTTATGAGTGCAATTGGGCTCCCTCTCGAGTAACCGAGGAGCAATTAAACAACCTTGTTAAGACGGGCGCCCTAGCCAAGAAAGATGTCATCCACTGGAGGGTCCCTGGCCCGGAAAATCCTCCTACACCCAAGGATGGAGAAGTAGTCGTGTTTGCTGATCATCTCGGACGAGGTTTTAGCCCTCCCGGTTCAAAAAATTTCCGAGATGTGCTAGCCAATTTTCAGCTGCGCCCTCAAGACATCGGTCCCAACTCTGTTACCAATATCTGCCACTTCCAAGTATTCTGTGAAGCTTATCTGCAAGAGGAACCTACAGTCGAACTGTTTAGGGATTTCTTTCATTTAAACCGTCGCACCGAGTTCTCAGATGGACCCAATACGGAACTGGGCGGAATGGCGGTTCAGAAGAGAAAAGAAGTCACCTTCCCCCATCCCAAACTCCACAGTCACCCCAAAGAGTGGAACCAAACTTGGTTTTACTGCATGGATACCTCTCCATCTGACGAAAACCCCCTGCCGGGTTACCGCCCTGAACGCCTGAGCAACACACACTCGTTTCCTCAGAGGCTGACAGCAAGAGAACGGGCCAACTATGCTCCCCAACTTTCGAAGCTTAGAGCCTTCATGGCGAACGGTTTGACAGGAGTCGATCTTGCTCGTTGCTGGATAAGCTGGAGCATTCTGCCCTTAAGCCGGCGCCCCGGTTTGATGTGTGAGTACACGGGGAGTTTGAAGGATGCTCAGCGGCACATTGACATTCAGCTTACAGATGACGAAGTCACTGAGGCTGTAAAGAAAATACTGAACGAACCGGAGGCCGTCTGTGCCCAAACCGGGCTACTCCCTTTCTGCACCTTCAATAAACCACCAGCTGTAAGAATCATATAATCCTTTGTATCTGAATTTGCTTCTGTCCAAATATTCTCTGAAAGTGTGATTATTTTTCTGACAGGGTGATGATCCGTTCTGGAACAAGAAACCATCACAAGATAAACCGGCAAAACCGCAAGACAAACCGGTCAAGCCAGTTCGTCCAAAGACTAAGGTTGTCAAGAAACCTTCCAAGAGAAGGACCACTGCATCCTCCGATCTACCAGCTGATGACAATGTGCGTAATCCGGAATCAGAGGTAGAACTTGACTCTCTTGGCTTATTTTTCATACATCTCATTGACAATGATTATTATCAGGACGACGCTGAAGGCAGTCACGCCGAGGACGTAGAGGTAACTATTCTTTCCTCCGATTCAGATCCTCTGCCAACATCAAAAATCCGTCAAGCAAACCGGAAAGTAAAATTTTCTCACCCTCTTGCTTATTTGGATCCAAACTTTCTTTTGAAGACGCAGCAGCACGAAGCTCGCCGTACAACCCGGCACAGCGGCCAGGTAGTTACCTCCGCCGGTTTACCGAACAGTCCGGTTCGGAAACGCCGATCAGAGGTCTCTTATCCCTTTGATACTTCATGCCCAAAAGCAGGTTGTTTTCGCCAGCCTCTTAACCCGTCTGATTCAAATTATCAGGGTACTTCTCACTCATCCTCTGGCGAGTCTTCGGCCACACAGCTTCCACCTCTCAAAACAGTTCCTGGGTGAGTTATGCACATGTCTTTATTCTTGATATGTTATCTTTTCATACTGTACTGATCCTTATGTCTTATCTTTTCGCAGCGCCAAGCCAAGACCCAGCAAGAAAGCTCGGTTGAACAAACCGGCTGATGAAAATGTAGCTGCTGAACCGGAAACAACTCCAGATCTGGAAGGAACCGATGCTGACGCCATGCTTCATGATCCGCCGCTTCAAGACCATGATTTCCTTGCTGAACAAGTGCAAGTTGATATTACAAGTCATGCAGACCGGCCAACCAGCCCTGTCCGAACTGGTGACAAACCGGTCAGTCCAACGAAGGACACTGATAAACCGCCAACTCCGGCAAGAGCTGCGGATGAACAAGATGATGATGTTATGATTACTGGCACTGGCCACTCCACTCCAGGCAACCCTGTAGCTTTGTCAAAGCATACTGCCAAGGATGATCTCTCTGCTATCGGCAAAGGCAAATGGAATGCCGATTTATCAAGCTTCGCCAACCTCAATGTTCAAGATATTCACTCTGGCTTCTTGAACCGTCTGTATACCAGTCGCGACTATGAAGCTAGTTTGGTAAACTTGATGAAGGAGCGATATGAGGTAACTACTGTTTTTCTCCTTTGTCCAATTTCAGTTCATCGGCTCGTAGTAGCTCCCAAGTGACGGTTTATGATACCAATCTAAACCGGGACTTTTGTCATAACTTAACCTTGCCTATTTAGCCTCCAGGGACCGGATTACCTTATTAAGATGAACCGGTTCCTTATAATTTGCCATACTTCTCTTTCGCCGGTATAGTCCCCAAGGGCCGGTTTAACTTTATAAAGATGAACCGGGACTGTAGAAGAATTCCCATATCAACAGCTTTTTGAGCAAACACACATTAGCCCCCAAGTACCAAGCTTAATACTTGTATTGTGTTTGGGACTTGTAAAAATTTCTGAGTAAACGCAAATATGCATTAGCCCCCAAGTACTAAGGGCATAACTTGTTATGTGCTTGGTGCTTCAAATATGTACTGTCAACTCATTATGTATCTGTCTCTTTACAGGCGGAGCTGAGCAAGAAGGAACGCCAAACCGCTGATCTGCAGGAGAACATCAAAACCCAGCAATCTGAAGCCTCCAAAGCGAAGGAAGAGTTGACCCGCACTCTAGGCGCTATGGAGAAACTGAAAGAGGGCTTCAACAAAGAGCGGGCGGATTGGGAGACTGAAAAAGCCGCTTTGATAAAAAGGGCTGAAAACGCAGAAGCCGCTCTTAAACCGGTGGTTGACGAGCTGACTGGTGTAAAGCGGCAAGTGCATGCTATGACCTCTGCTGTGTTTGGTAAGCATCCTTCCTTTATGCTTTCAACATATCCTCTCATGCGTTGCCGGTTTACTGATGTTTGTAATGATACAGGAACCCGCATTAGCCATCTGGGCTCAGATGTGCAGAAGAAGTTGAAGGCTGCCTACACGCTGATAGAGCAACTTTATACCGGCGCACAACGGATTATCTGCACCGCTTCGCACAATAAGCCACCCCCGACGTTGATCAAGGATACCTTAGACAGGCTATCTATGATGCCTGCCCGGATAGAAGAGCTGAAGAGGTCTGCTGCAAGGGCTGGCGCTCTGACCGCGCTAACCCGGGCAAAAGCATGGGTGCCTGATCTTGATCCGACGGACGTGGCTAAGGGCTACCCAAGCTTGAAAGAGGACGGATCAGAATTTTGCACTGAAGATCTCCGCGCCATAAACCGGGAAGTACGTCCACTGGCTTGTCAACTTGCTGAAGAAGCTGATCTTTCACATTATCAGGCGAGTTATGATATCAACAACAAGCGGGTTGCTGCACCAGCTCTTGAAACTCAAAGCCTGATCCCTCCAATCCGTAAGCACACTTATGCCCCTGATATTGAACCGTCCACCCTTATAAGCGACGAAGCTGTGTTCCAAGCTTTAACTGGGATCGACTGGACAACTGTTGACTTCCAGCCGCTGGGTAGGGACGAAGAAGAAGAACCGGTGCAAGATGACCCGCAGCCGTCAGGTCAAGCTGCTCAGTGATCATAACCCGGTGGCCGGTTTATCCTTCCATACTGCAATGTTTATTGAGAAACAATTATTCCTTTGAGTACTGAAACGCCTTGTAATAGGCTAGTTAAAACAGTTGGTCTGTTATGCCTTCGTGCATATTTATCTGCAACTGATGCGTGTTAATCCGCCATGCTTTGAGATATGATGTTCATAATCCATAGCTTTTTATTCCAATTGTTCCTGCAGATAAAAAGCTTAAAATGCCCTGGCGGTTTACCACCGGGCGGGTCATGATACCCAACTATATAAATGACCAAGTTTTATAACCAAGGTTGTAAAAGATAACCAAGTATGGAAATATATGATACCTGCGACCTTTAGGCATAGTGTTGGCTGACCAACCTTGTAATGAAGGTAATAACCTTAATCCGGAGTAAAAACATCTCCTGCTATATAATGCCGGTTTACAAAAAAAACCGTTCCGGGTTGTGAAAAACACCGGCTTATTCCATACTGGTGACTATGAGTCAAAACCAGACCGGGCTGATAGTCTCCGGATTATAACTTGGTCATGTACTGACAACTTGTAGTTGACAGCCCAACCGGGTTGATAAACACTGGTTTGAAAACATCACAAATCTTAGCAAAAGAAAAAGAAACTTAGCAAAAGGCAAATAAAACCGTTGTAGTCGAGGCTTTTCACGGGCTGCCAGGCCCCAAATTTGATCAAGAGGTGTTGCTATGGTTCGGGTTCGACCAAGCCCCCAAATGATGCTGTGGCATTACGCCGATCAAAAGGCATTGCTATGGTTCGGGTTCGACCAAGCCCCCAAGTGATTCTGTGGCTTTACGCCGATCAAGAGGCGTAGTCATGGTTCGGGTTCGACCATGCTCCCAAGTGATGCTGTGGCATTACGCCGATCAAGAGGCGTGGCTATGGTTCGGATACGACCAAGCCCCCAAGTGATTCTGTGGCTTTACGCCGATCAAGAGGCGTAGTCATGGTTCGGGTTCGACCATGCTCCCAAGTGATGCTGTGGCATTACGCCGATCAAGAGGTGTAGCTATGGTTCGGATACGACCAAGCCCCCAAATGATCTGATATCAAGCTTTAAGAAGCTAAATCAAGGGGTAAACCGGACGCCGCTTTGTAAGCTCCATGTAACCACACGTGATGTAAGAAAACAACAGATACCCCGCTTTAGCCGAGGTTCCGGTTTATTATATTGATCATAATATATACAATGTCATAATATGTACATAAGCAGAGCCTGTAGCTCAAGTATAGTAGGGCCGAAGATGAGCAATATTCCACGGCCGGTTGGTCTCCTCCTCCGATTTACGTGAGTCTTTGCGCTCTCGAACATCGATTAGGTAGTACGACCCATTGTGCAAATCCTTGCTGACCACAAAAGGCCCTTCCCAAGGGGGGATAGCTTGTGCATATCCGTCTGATCCTGGATGAGTCGAAGCACCAAATCTCCTTCTTGAAAGGTTCTGGTTCTAACCCGGCGGCTATGATAACGACGCAGATCTTGCTGATAAATCGCCGAACGGGCTGCCGCCATGTCACGCTCCTCATCTAACAGGTCAAGAGCTTCCTGCCGTGCCTTCTCGTTATCCGCTTCAACATATGCCGCTACACGAGGCGAGTCATGACGGATGTCACTAGGAAGAACCGCTTCCGCTCCATAAACCATGAAGAACGGTGTGTAGCCTGTTGATCTGTTGGGTGTGGTATTGATGCTCCATAATACTGAAGGTAACTCCTCAACCCAACAACCCGGCGTCCGTTGCAAAGGAACCATAAGCCGGGGTTTGATGCCTCTCAAGATCTCTTGATTGGCCCTCTCCGCTTGACCATTGGACTGGGGGTGAGCCACTGATGACACGTCAAGCCGGATGTGCTCACGTTGACAGAACTCCTTCATGGCACCCTTTGACAGATTGGTACCATTGTCTGTTATAATGCTGTGTGGAAAGCCAAACCGGAAGATCACCTTTTTGATGAATTGAACTGCCGTGGCTGCATCACACTTACTAACTGGCTCTGCCTCCACCCATTTTGTGAACTTATCAACTGCCACCAAAAGGTGGGTCTTCTTGTCCTTGGACCTCTTGAAAGGCCCAACCATATCCAGCCCCCAAGTTGCAAACGGCCAGGTGATTGGAATCATCCTCAATTCTTGAGCTGGTACATGAACACGCCGTGAGAATTTTTGACAGCCATCACATCTTTTAACCAAGTCCTCGGCATCAGCATGAGCTGTCAACCAATAAAAACCGTGACGAAACGCCTTGGCCACCAAAGATTTTGAACCGGCGTGGTGCCCACAATCTCCTTCGTGGATCTCACGCAAAATTTCACGGCCTTCCTCAGGAGATACACAGCGTTGAAACACCCCTGTCACACTGCAATGATGTAACTCTCCATTGATAATAGTCATGGACTTGGACCGCCGGGTTATCTGTCTGGCCAAAGTTTCATCCTCTGGTAACTCGCCCCGGTTTATATACGCCAGATACGGAACCGTCCAATCCGGGATAATACGTAGAGCTGCCACCAACTGAGCCTCCGGATCAGGAACAGCCAAATCCTCTTCACCATGGAGCTTGACGGACGGATTATGCAAAACGTCCAGGAAAACATTAGGTGGAACCGGTTTACGTTGGGAACCCAGGCGGCTTAAAGCGTCTGCCGCTTCATTCTTCCGCCGGTCCACATGATCCACCTGATAACCTTTGAAGTGACCTGCAACAATATCCACCTCACGACGATATGCTGCCATCAGTGGGTCCTTGGAATCCCAAGTGCCAGACACTTGTTGAGCCACCAGATCCGAGTCACCGAAGCATTTAACTCGGCTGAGATTCATCTCCTTAGCCATCCGTAGACCATGGAGTAAGGCCTCATATTCAGCTGCATTATTAGTGCAAGGGAACATCAAACGGAGAACATAACAAAACTTATCACCTCGTGGGGAAGTTAACACGACTCCAGCCCCCGAGCCCTCCAATTGCCTGGACCCATCAAAATGAATAGTCCAATAAGTGTGATCCGGCTTCTCTTCTGGCGCTTGTAATTCTGTCCAATCATTGATGAAATCCACAAGTGCCTGAGATTTGATCGCCGTTCGGGGTATGTATTTCAACCCGTGAGGCCCGAGCTCGATAGCCCATTTAGCAATTCGACCAGTTGCCTCCTTATTCTGGATTATATCCCCCAAAGGAGCAGAGCTGACCACCGTGATGGGATGACCTTGGAAATACTGCTTAAGCTTCCGGCTTGCCATGAAAACCCCATACACCAATTTTTGCCAATGCGGGTACCTCTGCTTGGATTCAATGAGTACCTCACTAATATAGTAAACCGGCCGCTGAACCGGATATTCCTTTCCTGCCTCCTTGCGCTCCACCACAATAGCCACACTAACAGCCCGAGCGTTAGCTGCCACATATAGCAGCAACGGTTCTTTATCAACCGGAGCAGCGAGAATCGGCGGATTAGCTAGCTGCCGCTTTAAGTCCTCAAATGCTTCATTAGCGGCGTCACTCCAGACGAAGTTATCCGTTTTCTTCAGCATCTGATACAAAGGAATGGCCTTCTCACCAAGACGACTGACAAACCGGCTCAACGCGGCAATCCGGCCTGCCAGGCGTTGAACATCATTGATACACTTTGGTTTAGCCAGGGAGGTGATGGCCTTGATCTTTTCCGGATTAGCTTCAATGCCCCTGTTAGACACCAAAAAACCCAAGAGCTTGCCTGCAGGTACACCAAAGACGCACTTGGCCGGATTAAGCATCATTTTATAAACCCGCAGGTTATCAAAGGTTTCCTTCAAGTCATCAATCAATGTCTCCTTTTTCCTTGATTTCACCACAATATCATCCACATAGGCGTGAACATTGCGGCCGATCTGTTTATGAAGACAATTCTGCACACACCGTTGATAAGTTGCCTGTGCACTCTTGAGCCCAAAGGGCATGGACACATAGCAGAAGGCTCCAAAGGGAGTTATGAAGGCCGTCTTCTCCTGGTCCTTAACTGCCATCTTGATCTGATGATAACCAGAATATGCATCCAAAAAACTTAACCGCTCACAACCCGCCGTAGCATCAATAATCTGATCAATACGGGGGAGGGCAAAAGGATCTGCCGGACAAGCTTTGTTGAGATCTGTGTAATCCACACACATACGCCAAGTGCCATTCTTCTTGAGGACCAGCACCGGATTAGCCAACCACTCAGGATGGAATACTTCAACGATAAATCCAGCCGCCAAGAGCCTGGCTACTTCTTCTCCAATAGCTTTGCGTCTTTCTTCATTGAACCGGCGGAGAAACTGCTTGACCGGTTTATACTTAGGATCAACATTGAGGGTGTGCTCAGCGAGTTCTCTCGGTACACCAGGCATGTCAGAAGGCTTCCATGCAAAGATGTCCCGATTCTCACGGATGAACTCGATGAGCGCGCTTTCCTATTTCGGATCCAAGTTAGCGCTGATGCTAAACTGCTTGGACGAATCGCCCGGCACGAAGTCAACAAGTTTAGTCTCATCAGCCGATTTAAACTTCAGGGCCGGATCATGCTCCGTAGTTGGTTTCTTCAACGAAGTCATATCTGCCGGATCAACATTGTCTTTGTAAAACTTCAACTCCTCTGTTGCACAAGCCGACTCAGCATAAGCCGCATCACCTTCCTCACACTCCAGAGCAATCTTGCGGCTTCCATGCACGGTTATAGTTCCCTTGTGACCCGGCATCTTGAGCTGTGATAGACATAACAAGGTCGTGCCATAAACTTGGCATAAGCTGGCCGTCCAAATAGGGCATGATACGGGCTTCTGATTTTCACCACTTCAAAGGTCAAGGTTTCTGATCTCGAGTCATGCTCATCTCCAAAAGCCACCTCCAGGGCTATCTTACCAACAGGATATGCCGACTTACCAGGCACCACACCATGGAACACCGTATTGGATGGTTTAAGATTTTTATCTGTTAGCCCCATGCGACGGAAAGTTTCATAATAAAGGATATTGATACTACTCCCTCCATCCATGAGTACCTTAGTAAACTTATAACCTCCCACCTGAGGTGCCACCACCAGAGCCAGATGACCCGGATTGTCAACCCGGGGTGGATGATCGTCTCTACTCCACACAATGGGCTGCTCGGACCAGCGCAAATAACGGGGCACCGCCGGTTCAATGGCATTCACCATCCTTTTATGAAGCTTCTGATCGCGCTTGTCCAAGCTAGTGGTGAAGACATGATACTGTCCGCTATTCAACTGCTTCGGGTTGCTCTGGTAACCCGACTGCTGCTGCTGCTGACTGCCCTGATGATTATAGCCACTTTGATTACCCTGATTACTTTGATTGTTATGTCCACCCTGATTGCCATGGAATCCTGAACCGGAATTTCCTCCGCCTGAACCGCCTCCTGATCCATGATCATACCGGAAAGAGTCAGAATTTTTGAACTCTTGCATGATATAACAATCTTTCCAGAGGTGTGTAGATGGTTCCTCCTTCGTCCCATGCTTTGGACAGGGCTGGTTCAACAGATACGACAATCGGTCCGGATTAGGATTCGGCATTCCATTCCGCCGGGGCGGTTTACCCTTACGCCGCTGGCCCTTGTCGTGCGTATTAGTGTTAGCCACAAAATCTAAACCATGGTCCGCTTTACGCTTGCCGCCGTTTCCATGACCCGCCGGGTTGTGGTGCTGCCCCTTGGTGTTGCCGCTCTTCTTTCCCTTCCCTGTCTTGTCATCGTCAGACTCGGGATCCTTGGTACTATCAGAGTCGGCATACTTCACCAGTGCAGCCATAAGGGTTCCCATGTCATTACAATGACGTTTGAGCCGTCCCAACTTCAACTTCAAGGGCTGAAATCGGCAATTGCCTTCCAATGTTAAAACTGCGGTGTCAGCGTTGATGCGGTCTGATGAATGCAAAATCTCCGAAACCCGGCGCACCCAATGGGTTGTTGACTCTCCTTCCTCCTGGACACAGGCAGCTAAGTCCACAATTGACATGGGCTGCTTGCATGTATCCTTGAAATTCTGAACAAACCGGGCTCTCAACTCAGCCCATGACCTGATAGAATTAGCCGGTAAACTCTTTAGCCAAGTGCGGGCCGTTCCTTCTAACATCATGGTGAAGTACTTCGCACATGCCGCATCATCCACGTCCAGCATCTCCATGGCCATCTCATAGCTTTCAACCCATGTTTCAGGGGATAAATCAGCGGTGTAATTCGGCACCTTGCGCGGGCCCTTGAAATCTTTGGGCAGGCGCACATTGCGCAACGCCGGGACAAGACATGGCACTCCCAAGGAACTAGAGGTAACTCCTGGTTCCACCGATGTGGTTGGACGAACCGGAGTGAGCTGACGGGCCTCGTGCTGCACTGCTAACTCGGCCTCTCTGCGTGCCCGAGCCCGGTTCACCACATCCTGAGCATCACCGGCACCACCCGCCGGGTTATGGCCACGGGGCGGATCACGGTTCCGCGCATTGCTTGACACTGCCGGTTCATCCATACGCCTGCTGTAACTCCGGCTTGGACGGGGAGTGGAATGAATCCGATCGCGACTATACGAATAAGCCTCCTGTTGAATCAGGGCTGTCTGAAGAAGCTCCTTAACCCGACGCGTCTCGACCGCTGCTGGAGAATCGCCTTCGATCGGGATGGCCGCCAGCCGTGAAGCGGCAGCGACAATGTTGTCCATTGGGTTAGAATAATGACCCGGTGGTGTGGGGACATGAGGTACCACAACATTGTTCTGATGAGGCGGATCCACCAAACGTGGCTGAACTGGCGCCCCTGCTCCGGGTGCCTCTGCCCGGTTTACCACCGGCGGATTACTGGTTCCTGCCCCTGGGGTGTTAAAGAGATTTCTAGCATCGTAAACTGGCGGCAGGAGAGATCGGTGCCTCCTCTTCAGGACTTCCTTTGACGCACTCTGATCCAGCATAATCTGGTAAGCTTGTGCATCCAAAGCGGCCCGCTCCGCGGCTATCCTGGAATCCTCAGCTGCTAAGTCGGCTTTTGCCTGGGTGATCTGATCTTTCACTTTCGCAACTTCCGCATTGTGTGCATCCTGATCCGCCGGGTTAACCTCCGCCATCAGCGTTACCAACACATCAAACAAATCAGACAGAACCTGAGCTGGCGGTCGCACAGGACCTCCTGTCCCAGCCACTGCCGCCGCTGCTGACCCGGAAATCATCGCCACTGAGGTTGAAGAGTGGAGCGCTGGTTGCATGCCGGCCATGAAGATCGCCACCCGGTTTGGCAGATCGAAGGGGTCCGGAATACTGTCGCCCTCGGAACAGCCCCCAATCCGGCCATCTTGTAACTGATATAACGACTCGGTCTCTCCAGTCGATGACTCGTCGCCGGAATAAACGACGGTCTCACCACCAGATTCCGATCTATCCTCAGATTCACCTCCATGGATAACTCCCACGAAGGCACGCTTCATGACAGGCTTGACCCGGGCGGATCTCGCACGCTGAGCCGTTTCAACGAGGTCGGCGCAGATGTCTGGCTCAGGGCCCGGTTCACCGATCTTGCCAATGAAAACGTGTATGCCACCAAAGGGGACCCGGTACCCGTACTCGATTGAGCCGGCCTCGGGGCCCCAGCCTGCATCGTCGATGTAGAGCTTGCCACGATGACTCTTGGTCATCCGGCCCACAGCGTAACCCTTGAGTCCTTCGAAGCTGCCCTACAAGAACTTGAAACCATCGTGCGATAGCCCCATGGTGGGCGCCAACTATCGTGGTTTTGTCACGGCAGATGTCCTAGAGAAAGGACTTAGTCGTGGGGCCATCGCTATGGGTTAGCTTAAAGGGGTTAAAGCGGACAAGGGATGCAAGAGAGTTTTATACTAGTTCGGCCCCTTACGATGAAGGTAAAAGCCTACGTCTAGTTGTGATGGAATTGATGGGGTTTCGATGACCAGGGAGCGAATACGCTTTGCCTGAGTCTCGAGTTGTTGTTTGTTGTCCCTGAACCGCCGCCGGGCCGTCCCCTCATATACATGGGTTGACGCCTGTCGGTTTACAGACTCCGAGGCCGGCTCATAATCGTGTCCGGCTCTGTCTGTGCTACGCATATCTTACAATACAAGTTTACATCTCAATACCGGTTTGTGTCTACATGCCTTAAACCGGCTTTGGGCCCTGGGCCTTCATGAAGCATCACCGTCTATCTTCATGGGCTTCAGATATAGATGAGCTACTTATGAAGTTAACCCGGCCTCTCCTGGCCGGTTTACGCCCAGTGGTAATATCCCCAACAATGCCATTTTTGACCTAACTAAGCATATTATGCCATTTTTGATATAACTTAGAGCTAACTTCATTTTGGAGAAGAAGAAGAAGAAGAAAACTAGAAGAAGAAGAAGAAGAAGGAGAAGAAGAAGAAGGAGAAGAAGAAGTCTCCTTCTTCTTCTTCTTCTTCTTCTTCTTCTTCTTCTTCTTTTCTTCCTATTCCTTCTTTCCTTCCTCTTCCTTGATTTTCTTCATCTTATTATGTCATTTGTGGACTAAATAGGCTAAATTATGTCATAAATGGACTAAACACGCTAAATAAGAAGAAAAATACCATTATCACGGAGGTGTAGGAATGGTCGGGGCTGCGCCAGTGCGAGACAGAGGTGAAGGACCGGTCGGGGTTCCCGCATTGGCAGAAGGAGTGGTCGATGCTTGTCGGGAGCCATGCTGCACCAAAGATCATTTCCAATAATGTCTCGTTAGCAAGTTCGCAACTTGAAATGTGAATAGTAGTAAGCAACGACCATTCAAATCAAACTCACCGTGGTCGCCGGAGCAATCTGGGGCATCGGCGGAGGGGCCTGGCCATTTTTCTCGCACATGGTCTGCACATTTGGTTCTCATGAGTCAGTCATATTAGATAGTCCTTGCGAACATTACATGCATGATTAGGCTAATATGCACGAGAAACGTACCACGATGAGCTCGTATAGGGCCCGGTTAGCGCTGTCGTTTCGGTTCCTCTCCTCCTCCAACAACTTAGCCGTCCTCTCCTCCATCTCCCTCTCCCTCTCCGTCGCCTCCCTTTGTTCCTCCCTTTTTGCCTCCTCCACAAGCGCCTTCGTCTTCAATCTCTCTTTCTCAACAATAGCCTGCAAACACCACTCCTCGTTAGCATTGTAATCATCGACGGACACACGCACAATGTAATGGAGGAAAGGTGAGAGAGTACGTATAACTAACCGCCATGGCGAGCTCCGCGGGCCATGCACGAGGCGTTATCTCAGGATCAGAGCTACTCAGGCGCTTCTTGATCTGCGGGAGAGTCTTAGGACAACGTATCAGTCCATCACCAATGGCTTGAGAGCCATGGGACCTCCCTCCACCAGATATCATCACCAGCTCTGTATCAAAAAGATCCTGGCTCGGGTTAAAGTCCTCCCCTTTCCTCGCCTTCCCCTCGTCTCTGTACTTCACAAGCTTGTGGTGGGAGGACTTGTTGGTGAAGCTCTCTGGATCATCTAGGTCAGACTCTGTAAATGGCGTGGCCTTCTTGTACGGGGCCATATGGGCCATGCCATAGAGGTCGAACAGACTTGGTACATGCTTCTTGTGGTGGTGCGCCTGGGAGAGAGGAACAAAATATTAGTTAAGGGCTCAAGCTAGCATGAAGAATGATATTGCTATGTAAATAGGTCATTTTGGAGCTAAGAAAGGTTATTATGTCATTTTCGAGGAAAATAAGCTAAGTTTAGGTCATTTTCGAGGTAACCAAGATTATTATGCCTTTTTTTGACCAAAGTATGCTAATTATGTCATTATAGAGCTATCCAAGGTTATTATGTCATTTTAGAGCTAATTATGTCATGAATGAACTAGCTAAGATTACTTTAGGTCGTTATTGAGCTATCAAAGGTAGTTATGCCATTTTTATATCATATTAAGTCATTTTATAGAGCTATCTAAGGTTATTATGTCATTTTATAGCTAATTATGTCATGAATGAACTAGCTAAGATTAGTTTAGGTCGTTATTGAGCTATTGAAGGTAGTTATGCCATTTTTTAACTAACTAAGCATATTAAGTCATTTTGGAAGGGATAAATGCTAGCATGAAGAATGAAATTGCATGAATCATGTAGCAAACCACATACCCAGTTATCCCCGTACTCAAATAGGTTGGAGCTCCCTTGATGGTGTGGCACACCTTCCATTTGGTCGCGCTTATCCTTGGCCCTCTAGTGTTCGACTAGCCATTCAGGAGAGCACCACGAATCCACCAACGCCTCCCAACAGTCCATCTTATCCACACACCATCTCGGGGGGCACCTAAGTTAGTCAAGAGAAATTTCAGTGCTACGCCTACGAATCAAATCAAGAAAACTTAGTTCAAGGCCTTAAGAATAGGTAATTACCTGCATGTACTTCTCCTTACTAAGAAACTTGTCGTGACACTTCGCCTTTTTCCTCCTAATACCCTTCGAGGCGTAGTAGTCTCGAACGGCCTGCACCCGAGCCTCGTGTCGTAAGTTCTGAAGTAGGCGCTTGCACTCAGTTTCGACAACCATAGACGCGGCCTCCTGCTCTCCATCTGAAACCCTATAAAAGGTCTGCAATCAAACAAGACAACACTGATTAGTACAATCACTAAGTAATCACTAGGTAGTGTTGACTTTTAATTCTGTAAAGGAGAAATTACCCAAAACCGACGGAACACCATGTCGGGCACTGTCTCGCACAAGACACCGCCGACCATCTCCCCCGGCAGGGCCGGGGCAACCGAGTACAGCTCCCAGCTTAGTGCTAGCTGTGGAACCTGACCCTCACCGTGCAATGTGACCCACCCAGGAAAGTGCTGCCGGCAAATCACACCAAGGACCTGGTTGGGCCTGCGGACACCACAGGGGTATACCCAGCCCCTATAGTATGACAAGGCCAACGCATTAGATATTAATTTGAAGGAACATGAAGGCAAAAGGTTAAAAAATATTAAATGCACTTACTTCAACCCTTTAGGCACAATCAACCACCTCTGGTCGGGGGTCGCTGGCACGGGCGGGAGCTTTGTACAACCACGCTTGTAGACCTTCTTGCCCTTCTCAACCAGCTCGTCATCGCTGTAGCTATCATTAGAAAAGGTGTCCTCGCTACCATCACTATGGCCACTAGCCTCCGGAGTCTCGTGGGAAGAAGCCTCTGGGATCGGAGTCTTCTGGGACGAAGACCCCGTGAACGGAGTCTTCTGGGACGAAGACTCTGGGACCAGACTCACGTGGGGCGAAGGATCGGCGACCCGATTCAGGTGGGGCGAAGGATCAGCGACCCGAGTCTGCTGGGGCGAAGGATCGGCGACCAGAGGCTCATGGACCGGAGTCCAAGACGAGTCCACGTTAGACGGAGCAGTCCTGTGGTCGGGTGAATCAGCTGAGGGTGGCGGCGAGGAAGGCGTAGCAGCCTTCCTACCTCTCCCGCTGCCACGTCCACCTCTACCAGCCTTCTTCGTCCTCCCATGACCTCTCCCAGCCCAAGAAGAAGCGCCCGCCGCAGTTGTCTGCATACTGTCTAGCAGCCCTCTCCGGAGGGGCTGGGCTGGATTAATGGAACCACCCCTCCCAGTAGAACTCGCAGGAGGATCGGGGCGCTCTGGACCCTTGCCCACCATCCTGTCAACACCTGCAATGACAAAAAGTAAACGAAGTTAGTACAACATAAAAAATTTGGATACCTGACATGAACATAATAATATGTATATCATTTAAGTGTATCATAATCATGAACATAATAAAAATACACCCGATCAACACAAATATATATGGGGTCGGGGTGTGGTGTCAGGGTGTCAGGGTCGGGGTGTCGTGCCGGGGTGTCGTGTCAGGGTCGGGGTGTCAGGGTCGGGGTGTGGGTCGGGGTGTGGTGTCAGGGTGTTAGGGGTCGGGGTAAGGGTGGTTGTGGTGTCAGGGTGTCGGTGGTCGGGGTGTCAGGTGTCGGGGTGTCGGTGGTCGGGGTCGGGGTCGAGGTGTGGTGTCAGGGTGTCGGGGTGTCGGGGTCGGGGTGTCGTGCCGGGGTATCGTGTCGGGGTCGGGTGTCAGGGTGTCAGGGTGTCGGGGTCGGGGTCGGGGTGTGGTGTCAGGGTGTCGGTTGGTCGGGGGTCGGGGTGTGGTGTCAGGGTGTCGGGGGTCGGGGTCGGGGTGTCGGGTGTCAGGTGTCGGGGGTCGGGCCGGGGTCTGTTTTTTCTTTTCTTCTTCTTCTTCTTCTTCTTCTTCTTCTTCTTCTTCTTCTTCTTCTTCTTCTTCTTCTTCTTCTTCTTCTTCTTCTTCTTCTTCTTCTTCTTCTTCTTCTTCTTCTTCTTCTTCTTCTTCTCCTCCTCCTCCTCCTCCTCCTCTCCTCTTTCTTCTTCTTCTTCTCCTCCTCCTCTCCTCTTTCTTCTTCTTCTTCTTCTTCTTCTTCTTCTTCTTCTTCTTCTCCTCCTCTCCTCTTTCTTCTTCTTCTTCTTCTTCTTCTTCTTCTTCCTCTTCTTCTTATTTTCTTCTTTCTTCTTCTCCCTCCTCCTGTTCCTCCCTCCTCCTTCTACTTCTTCTAAACTAAAACTAAAACTAATCTAAAATAAACTAAAATAAAATAAACTAAAACTAAAACTAATCTAAAATAAACTAAAACTAATCTAAAATAAACTAAACTAAAACTAAAACTAAACTAAAACTATAACTAAAAATAGAAACTAAACTAAAAGAAACAAAAAGAAACTAATTAAACAAAAAAAGGGGGAGGAGCTCACCTGGTGGAGGGGGAGGCCGGACGGCTGCGGCGGCCGCTGGAGGAGGCGGCAACCCGGTGGAGGGGGAGGCCGGACGGCCGCGGCAGGACGGGGCGGGGACGGCCGCGGCGGGACTAGCCGACATGGAAGAGGCGGCGGGGCCGCGGTGGAGGTCGGGGAGGGGTGCGGGGCGGCCGGCTACGCCGGACGGGGTCGGCGGCGGCGGCGGCGCGGGCCAGTGTGGGTGGGGGACGGCGACGGAGGGGAGGGGGCGGGGGGGGGGGCGACGTGGAAGGGGCGGCGGGGGTGTGGTGGAGGTCGGGGGGCCGCAGGGGAGGGGTGCTGGGCGGCGGGCCGGCCGGCTACGGCAGACGGGGTCGGCGGCGGCGCGGGTGTGGGTGGGGAGGGAATGAGAGAGTGGAGAGAAGAGATAGAGGACAGGGGTGGGACGGCCGTTACGTACCCGCCTCTTTGCCGTCAGCGAACGGTCGGCAAAGATTCTTTGCCGTCCACTTGCGGACAACAAAGAGGTGGGGCTGGTGGGCTTGAGTTGGTTAAACAATAACTGGACCCACCCACCTCTTTGCCTTCTGCTAGCGGACAACAAAGATTCTTTGCCGTCAGCCAGCGAACGGCAAAGAACTGGCCGATGGCAAAGACCTTGTTTGCCATCAGCCACATCTTTGCCGTCCGTTTTCCTGTGGCTGACGGCAAATACCTTCTTTGCCGTTAGCAAGTGGACGGCAAAGAGTTGGCACACGGCAAAGAAGCTAATTCCAGTAGTGCACCTGTAGTTGACAACTTAGCCCATTTTCTGAGGTTGAATCCGCCGGTGTTTTCCAGTAGCACCGAGCCGATTGTTGCTAATGACTGGCTCCGCAGGATTGGAAGGGAATTGACCACCACAGGTTGCACAGATGCTGAGAAGGCGCGCTTTGCCGCACACCAACTGGATGGACCTGCAACCTCATGGTGGGAGAATTACACAACCACTTTCCCTGTAGCTATTGTCACTTGGGATCAGTTTCAACAAGCTTTCTGTACTGCACATGTCTTAACTGGAGCTATGAGCATGAAGAAGCGTGAGTTTTGCAACTTACGTGAGGGAAATCGTACTATGGGGCAGTGCGTGGATGAGTTCAGTAAGTTAGCTCGTTATGCCCCGGATGATGTGGCCACAGATGCCGCGAAGCAGGAGAAGTTTATGGAAGGGCTGAATGATGAGCTGAGTATGCAGTTGATGGTAGCAACATTTGCTAACTACCCGGAGTTGGTAGACAGGGCTCTTATGACTGAAGGGAAGCAACAGCAGATAGAGAGCCGCAAAAGGAAGTATGGACAAGGGAAGTATAATTCTGGAGCTCAGCAGAAGCCTCGTTTTACCCCGAACTCGGGAGGATATACCCATAACCATGGAGGCCATACTCATAATGGAGGGAGTTTGCATAACCACAGTGGCCCTAAGAATGGGAATGGAAATGGAGGAAGCAGTAGCCAGAACCGTTCCAACCCCACTACACCCGCCAAGAAGGATCTAAGTCACATTACTTGTTTCAAGTGCGGGAAGACTGGACAGTACGCCACCAAGTGTCCCGAAGCAAAGAATGGAAACGACAATGGAAGTTCTGGGAAGAAGCCCAACCCTTTCAACAGGGGACAGGTGAACCACGTTAACATGGAGGAGGTTGAAGAACAGCCAGATGCAGTTATCGGTAAGTTTTTGATTAAGTCATTTACTGCAATCGTTCTTTTTGATATTGGTGCACCGCATTCATACATATTGAGGGGATTTGTGGATAAGTATAAGCTGCCCACCAAAGTTCTTAAGACACCTATGTTAGTAAGCTCGCCAGGAGCGGAGTATATGGCAAGCAGAGGATGTTTTCAGATGCCATTGACCATAGGTAGGCATGTTTTCCCTTCAGACCTAATAATTTTCGAGTCACAAGGATTGGATGTGATACTAGGCATGGATTGGCTATCGATGTATGGAGGAAACATCGACTGCGCCAGTAATTCAATTTTGCTCATCACCCCAGAGGGTAAACGGATCAAGTATGTATCACGACATGCACCAAGAAGGACCCAAGTAAACTCGCTCTCAGGAGTTGTTCAGGAGGAAGTACCAGTAGTGAAGGATTACCTGGATGTATTTCCAGAGGAATTACTAGGCATGCCACTGGATCGAGACATAGAATTTTTGATAGAGCTGTTGCCAGGCACCGGACCAATATCGAAGAGACCGTATCGGATGCCCGCAAATGATCTGGAGGAAATTAAGAAGCAGATTAAGGAGTTATTGGAGAAGGGTTACATTCGACCAAGTTCGTCACCGTGGGGAGCCCCAGTGCTTTTAGTTGAGAAGAAGGATGGATCTTTGAGAATGGTTGTTTATTATCGTGCGTTGAATGAAATGACGATCAAGAACAAGTACCCACTACCGATGATCAATGATTTGTTTGACCAACTGCAAGGAGCTAAAGTATTCTCCAAGATCGATCTTCGATCAGGATACCACCAGCTGAAGATCCGAGAACAGGATATACCTAAGACAACTTTTACCACAAGGTACGGGTTGTATGAGTACACGCTTATGTCATTTGGATTGACTAATGCCCCTGCCTATTTTATGAGTATGATGAACAAGGTGTTCATGGAGTTCTTGGATAAGTTTGTTGTGGTATTCATTGACGATATATTGGTATACTCGAAGAATGAAGAGGAACACAAGGAGCATTTGCATTTAGTTCTCGAGAAGCTCAGGGAACATCAGTTATATGCCAAGTTCAGCAAATGCGAGTTTTGGTTGAAGGAAGTTGGATTCCTTGGACATGTTACATCGGGAGAAGGTATAGCAGTAGACCCTACCAAGGTTCAGTCAGTCACTGAGTGGTTGGCACCCACCTCAGTAGGAGAGATCCGTAGTTTTCTAGGACTCGCGGGATATTACCGACGATTCATTGAGAATTTTTCCAAGATTGCGAAGCCCATGACAGAGTTATTGAAGAAGGACACCAAGTTTAAGTGGACCGAAGAATGTGAGGCCAGTTTTCAGGAGTTGAAAAAGCGGTTAGTTACAGCCCCAGTGCTAATTCTTCTGGACATACGCAAGGATTTCCAGGTGTATTGCGATGCTTCTCGCCAAGGACTTGGAGGTGTACTTATGCAAGACAGAAGAGTTGTTTCATATGCCTCACGACAACTTCGACCTCATGAGTTGAATTATGCCACGCATGATTTGGAGTTATCAGCCATAGTGCATGCGCTTAAGACCTGGAGACATTTTCTTATTGGAAACCGTTGTGATGTGTACACAGATCACAAGAGTTTGAAGTACATTTTCACGCAGAAGGAGCTGAATCTCGGGAAAAGGAGATGGTTGGAGCGTATAAAGGATTATGATATGAAGTTGCATTATCATCCAGGAAAGGCCAATGTCGCAGCAGATGTTTTGATCCGGAAGAGTTATGTCAATACCCTCGTAAGCGGAGGATTACCGCAGGAGTTAGTCGACGATCTCAAGGAACTTCGTTTGGAGATAGTTCCAAGAGGTTTTGTCGCAGCTATGGAGGTTCAGTCAACATTATTGGGAAGGATTCGAGAAGCTCAAAAGGGCGACAAGGAGATTGCTGAGATAAAGGAGAAGATGAGCAAAGGAAAAGCCAAGGATTTTCGTGAAGATGAGCACAAAACTTTATGGTTTGAGGATCGAGTATATGTACCCAATAATGCAGAGATCAGGAAGTTAATACTTCAGGAAGACCATGACTCGCCATACTCAATACACCCTGGAAACACCAAGATGTATTTGGATTTGAAGGAGCGTTTCTGGTGGACAGGTATGAAGAAGGATATCGCCGAGTATGTAGCAGTATGTGATGTATGTCAGAGAGTGAAGGTAGAACATCAGAAGCCGGCAGGATTATTACAGCCTATGCCGATACCCGAATGGAAGTGGGATAAACTTGGCATGGATTTAATTACTGTATTACCCAGGACCCGATCGGGATATGATTCTATCTGGGTAGTAGTTGATCGCTTGACCAAAGTGGCTCACTTTATCCCCGTGAAAACCACTTATACGAGTGCGAAGTTGGCCAAGATATATATGACCAGGATTGTATGTCTGCACGGAGTTCCGAGGACCATCGTATCAGATAGAGGAACACAATTTACTTCAAAGTTTTGGAATCAGTTGCATCAGACTTTGGGTACCAGGCTAGAGTTCAGTATAGCCTTTCATCCGCAGACAGATGGACAGACCGAGAGGGTCAATCAGATTCTGGAGGACATGTTGAGAGCTTGTGCGCTAGATTATGGATCTAGTTGGGATGATAATTTGCCTTCCGTAGAGTTCTCATACAACAACAATTATCAGGCTAGTTTGAAGATGGCACCTTTCGAAGCTTTGTATGGAAGGAGGTGCAGGACACCATTAATGTGGGATGAAGTTGGAGACCGTTAGTTGTTTGGAACAGATTTAATCAAGGAATCTGAGGAGAAGGTTAAGTTGATTCGAGATAGACTGAAGGTAGCTCAGTCCAGGCAGAAGAGTTATGCGGATACTAAACGCAAGGAGGTAGTCTAAAAAATCGGAGAAAGAGCATATCTTCGTGTTTCACCACTCCGAGGAGTTAAACGATTTGGAGTTAAGGGAAAGTTAGCCCCGAGATTTGTAGGACCATACCGAGTTTTGGAGCGTATGGGAGAAGTGGCCTACAAGTTGGAGTTACCCAAAGGATTGTCAGGAGTTCATGATGTGTTTCACGTTTCCCAGTTGAAGAAGTGCCATGCCGAGATGGCCGATATTCCTCTGAGAGATACAGTGCCCGTGGAAGCAATTCAGTTGGAAAGTGACCTAACCTACAAGGAGAAACCCGTCAAGATTCTTGAGTTTGCTAGCCGAGTTACACGCAGCAAAGTTATCAAGTTCTGCAAAGTTCAGTGGAGCCACCATACCGAGGATGAAGCCACCTGGGAACGAGAAGAAGACCTACGGAAAGACCACCCACACCTATTTTCTAGCCAACCCGAATCTCGAGGGCGAGATTCATCTTAAGGGGGGTAGGTTTGTAACATCCCAATTTTCAATTTGGATGTTATACATAGGTCATCATATGCATATCATATTTTAATTGCATTTTGGTTGTGATCCTAGAAATCCTAAGCAACTCAAGGACCCAAGGAGAGAGTTGGGGATTTCGTATATTTTCATATTTGAATTTTTCTCAAATCTGAAAAGAGGATCAATTTGGTTTTAATATTTTTCTCTCCAATTATTTCCAATATTAAAAATAAATGAGAGAAGATAATATGACTTCTTCAAAAGAGAGGAATATTGGAGGAAAAAAATTAAAATCAAATTTACGTTTTATTTGAATTAGAAAAAATATGCATTTTTGAAAAATTGCATTTTAGGCCAGAAAAATGTTCACCATATTCTAAATATTTTATTTGGACGGTGAAAATTGTTTTTGGCATTTTTAGAATTTTTGTTATATTTTATTAGGTTTTTCTTCGGGCGAGATTTTATTTAAGAAAAACGTTTCCCGCTCGACTGGGCCGAAGCCCAGGCGAGCAGGCCGGCCCGCCAGGCGCCGCCGCCTCCTCTGACTCGGGACAGAGGCCTGAGCCTCCCTGCCGCCACCGCCGTGTCCCACACGGACACGCGCCGCCGCACCCCCTCCCGCAAGCTGAAGTCGCCTCCCCGGGCCTTTATAAGGCGCCGACCCCGCCGCCTCCTCCTCCACCTCGCCCCACCGCAGCCGCCTCCCGCTGCTGCCCACCGCCGCCCGTTGAAGCCGCCCTGCCCGCGCCGTTCGCCGGAGCCGCAGTTGACCGCCGCCGCCCGCCGGTTTTTTCGCCGGTTTTAGGTATAAAACCAACCTTGTGCAGCGCGCGGGGGCGTTCTTTTGGCCAAACGGTGGCTCGAAGTGGCACCAGTGAATTGTCGGTGAGCCCGTTGCCGCGCAACCTCGCAGGTTCCCAGGCAAGCTTCCCGCCCGACTCAGTAAAATCTCCCAAAATCCCAATGCTTACCGGCCTGCTATATAAACCCTCAGGGCCGACGAGTCCTGCGTCGCATTTTCCCCTCCCTCCCTGTAGCTTATTTCGTCTGCTTCTCCCATAATCGCCAATGGCACCGGTCCATCGTCGTCACTCAGCCACTCCGCCGTCATTAGAGGAAAGCTCCAGCTGGGAGGCTACACCGCAGCGGCGGCGCAGTCCCCGGCGTAGTGTAGTGCGCGTGGCGTCCCTATTGGGTGTGCACGGAACACCCACCACACGCTCCACCGTCGCTGCCCATCGGCAGTTGTTGCCGGCTGCCGTTGCTGCCACCCTTCCGTCTGCCGCCGTGGCTGCCACACCACCGTCGAAAGCCAGGGCCATCGCCCGCTCCACCGCCGCGGCCTGATACGTCTCTGTCGTATCTACTTTTCCAAACATTTTTGCCCTTGGTTTGGACTCTAACTTGCATGATTTGAATGGAACTAACCCGGACTGACCCTGTTTTCAGCAGACTTGCCATGGTGTTATTTATGTGCAGAAACAAAAATTCTCCGAACGACCTGAAACTCCACGGAGATTATTTTTGGAAATAATAAAAAATACTGGCGAAACAATCAAGGCCAGGGGGCTAACACCCTTTCCACGAGGGTGGGGGCGCGCCTGCCCCCCTTGGCGCGCCCCACTTCCTCGTGGCCCCCCTGGAGCTCCACCGACCTCAACTCCAACTCCATATATTCGTTTTCGGGGAGAAAAAAATCAGAGAGAAGGATTCATCGCGTTTTACGATACGGAGCCGCTGCCAAGCCCTAAACTCTCTCGGGAGGGCTGATCTGGAGTCCGTTCGGGGCTCCGGAGAGGGGAATCCGTCGCTGTCGTCATCATCAACCATCCTCCATCACCAATTTCATGATGCTCACCGCCGTGCGTGAGTAATTCCATCATAGGCTTGCTGGACGGTGATGGGTTGGATGAGATCTATCATGTAATCGAGTTAGTTTTGTTAGGGTTTGATCCCAAGTATCCACTATGTTCTGAGATTGATGTTGCTATGACTTTGCTATGCTTAATGCTTGTCACTAGGGCCCGAGTGCCATGATTTCAGATCTGAACCTATTATGTTTTCATGAATATATGTGAGGTCTTGATCCTATATTGCAAGTCTATAGTCACCTACTATGTGTTATGATCCGGCAACCCCGAACCGACAATAACCCGGAAGCTGAGATTTCCACCATGCTTGCTGATTATACTTTCAAGGGTGGAATACCTAAGAAGTTAGGAGATCCTGGAGTACCCACTAACCATGCTCCATTAAAAGAAACTATGTTAGAACTGCTCTATGTGATCTTGGAGTCGGTGTTAGTGTTGTGCCTCTCTCTTTATATCGTAGAATTGACTTGAATAAGTTGACACCTACCGAAATATCTTTGCAAATGGCTGATAAATCAACTACTATACCTGTCGGTATTTGTGAGGATGTGCCTGTTGTGGTTGCAAACGTTACTATTTGTAACGCCCACGATGCGGCTATATCTCCCACGTGTCGAGGCACGACTTAGAGGCATAACCGCATTGTGGTTTTGTCGCAAGAAGGGTCATCTTCACACAATCCCATGTAATGAACAAGAATGGGACAACGAGAGTTGGCTTACAATCGCCACTTCACGCAATACATAAATTAGTTCATACATCATCCAAAATCCACACATAGACCGACTACGGTCAAATCCAAATGAAAAATAAGATAACGCCAAATGCTAGATCCCCGATCATCCCAACTGGGCCCCACTACTGATCATCAGGAAACGAAACATAGTAATGACCACGTTCCTCGTCGAACTCCCACTTGAGCTCGGTTGCGTCATCTGCACTGGTATCGTAGGCACCTGCAACTGTTTTGGTAGAATCTGTGAGTCATGAGGACTCAGCAATCTCACACCCGCGAGATCAAGACTATTTAAGCTTATAGGAAAGGATGGGGTAATGAGGTGGAGCTGCAGCAGGCACTAAACATATATGGTGGCTAACATACGCAAATGAGAGCGAGAAGAGAAGCAACGCAACGGTCACGGAGCTAGAAATGATCAAGAAGTGATCCTGAAACTACTTACGTTCATGCATACTCAAACCGTGTTCTCTTCCCGGACTCCGCTGAAAAGAGACCATCACGGCTACACACACGGTTGATGTATTTTAATTAAGTCAAGTGTCAAGTTCTCTACAACCGGACATTAACAAATTCCCATCTGCCTCATAACCACGGGCATGGCTTTTGAAAGATAATACCCTGCAGGGGTGTCCCAACTTAGCCCATTATAAGCTCTCACGGTCAACGAAGGATAAACCTTCTCCCGAGAAGACCCGATCAGTCACGGAATCCCGGTTTACAAGACATTTCGACAATGGTAAAACAAGACCAGCAAAGCCACCCGAATGTGCCGACAAATCCCGATAGGAGCTGCACATATCTCGTTCTCAGGGCACACCGGATTGTCCAAGCTTCCGATAGGCGAGCCCAGAGTTACCCCTGGTGGCCACCGGCGACTGACAGGTTGGACCAATACTCAAAGGAGCTCTGGCCCGGGGGTTTAAAATAAAGATGACCCTCGGGCTCGCGAATACCCAAGGGAAAAAGGCTTAGGTGGCAAATGGTAAAACCAAGGTTGGGCCTTGCTGGAGGAGTTTTATTCAAGGCGAACTATCAAGGGGGTCCCATAAATCACCCAACCACGTAAGGAACGCAAACTCAAGGAACATAATACCGGTATGACGGAAAACTAGGGCGGCAAGAGTGGAACAAAACACCAGGCATAAGGCCGAGCATTCCACCCTTTAACAAATATATAGATGCATTAATATAATAAGAGATATTGTGATATTCCAAAATATCCATGTTCCAACATGGAACCAACTTCAACTTCACCTGCAACTAGCAACGCTATAAGAAGGGCTGAGCAAAAGCGGTAACTTAGCCAAACAACGGTTTGCTAGGAAAGGATGGTTAGCGGCTTGACATGGCAATATGGGAGGCATGATATAGCAAGTGGTAGGTAGCGCAACATGGCAATAGAGCGAACAACTAGCAAAGCACAGATAGAAGTGATTTCGAGGGTATGGTCATCTTGCTTGCAAGGTTCTCAGAGTTGACGAAAGCTTGATCCTCGTAAGCGTACTCAACAGGTTCCTCATTCATGAACTCGTCTCCCGGCTCTATCCACAGCAAGAACACAAGCAATGGAACCACAATCAATCACGGGAAATGCACAAACAACATGATGCAATACATGCATGATATGCGAGATATGATATGCGATGCGTATGCGTGCTCCGGAAGAAAAAGGATGAACAAGGCAGTAACTTGGAAACCAAGTATGCCACTGGAAAGATGAGATGATTTCGGTCGAAATCGATATAAAGATCACCGGAAACGGATGCACGGTTTGCAAATGGCAAGCAAAACAAGAATCACACGATTCTGCGATTAACGGCATGATAGCACTTAGAATACATCAAGTAACTATGCTACAGCACCGCAACATAGCAACAAAGCATATGGAAGTAAACTACAGGAGATGCTTGACAAAAGATGAACAGTGAGCTACGGCTAGATCACACCACAACAGGTTCAAACAAGCATGGCAAAAGTGCAAAAGATATCAGCTTCACAGACTTAGTGAAATTACTGGACATGGCTGAAACAGCATCAGGTAGCAATGTTCAGAGCAAGCAATCAACATGCTACAGGAACTTAACATAGAAAAACAATGCATGGTATGAATCTACTAAATGCATAGAACAAAAGTCCCTTACTGACCATGAGCCAAAAAGGATTAGAAGATATGATGGCACCCATGTAAACATAGCAAGTTTCGTTAACAGATTCCAGACTTGGCAGAAAACAGAACATGGCATTAACAGAATTATGAAGGCATCTTGGTGAGCTTGATTCACTCATCACAAAGCAATGCATGACAAAACAAGCATACCTACAGCAAGATGGCATGTTCATGAAGCTATCCATGGCAAGATCAAGTTCATAGCATGTGCGGATCAACTACAACAACCTTGGCAAAATTGAATATCATGTTAGCATTCTGCCAGGAACATTTTATAGCAAAAGTAGAGCAAGATTAAGACATTTAGGGCACTCCATAATTGCAAACAGGGGCATGGATGGATAGAGCACAACTATTTCGACAAAACATCCTTACTGAACATACTCAACATAAGCATGGATCTCACTGTAGCCACATGGATACATGGCAACAAAATAACAGCAGTAACAGACGGCAAAATTCCAAGTCCCTGAAAAAGAAACATCACGAAGCCTAGTTTGCATGCTTGTGCTAGTCACCACATAGATCATAAAAATACATGGCATACACCTCTGTAAAGATGGCATGGAATAGATCAAAACACCTGTAGATCTCATGCCCATAAGATGCACACATCAAATGCAACAAAAATAACAAAACATCAAGTTCTGATAAGTAACAGCAGTAAACATCATATAGCACTCTTGCACCAGAGATTTGGGCATCAAGATGTACTCAAACGAGCATGGCACAATGAAACAAAATGAAGAGCATCTCGTGGCGAATATTTCAGTATATCATGCACGCACAACGGAGCTGTGTGCGATGAGCTATAATGCGATGACCCGAGCAACATAATGTGAAAAATATACGGGACTTAGCAGAAAACAAGGGGGGGGGGCAAGTCAACCTCTCCAGATCTGGATCGGGAGCCGAGGTTCGCCGGAGGAGAAGAAGCCGGCGACCGGGGAGGTACTCGGGGAGGTCGGAGGAGGCGGGGTCCGGCGTCGAGATCGGCGGGGACGGCGTCGCCGGAGATGGAGGCAGCGGGGACGGGCGAGGACGGCGGCGACGGAGCGCGCGATGGGCGGCAAGCTCGCTGGCGGGCGCGACGGCGAGATGACGAGGCGGCGGGGACGGCGGCCCAGGGCGCGGGCGGCGGGGAACCGCGCGGCGCGGGGCAGAGTGGAGGCGCGGGGACGCGCGGGCAGGCGGTGGAGACGGACGGGCCGGGAGGGCCGTCCACGGGCCAGGGGGACCGGCGGCGGTGGAGCGGCGGCGTTGACAGGTGGCGGCGTCTGATTGGCTCTGGGCGGCGGCGGCGATTTGTCCGGCCGGACCAGACACGTCCGGCTACGGAGAGGGGAAGGGTTAGGGTTTGATCTGCGAAAAATTCCGGGGGGATCACCTATTTATAGCTGCAACACCCAAAAGGCCTTTGCGGTTACCCGGTTAACCGTTGGAGCATCAAACGACCTCCAAATGGAACGAAACTTGACAGGTGGTCTACCGGTGGTATACCAAGGCCACTTGACAAACCTCGGTCTATTCCGAGAACGTTTAACACCCGCTCACGAAAAGAAACAAGAGGGGTGCGCCGGTGCATGTGGGAGTGTCGGATTGCAAAACGGACAACGGGGAAAATGCTCGGATGCATAAGACGAACACGTATGCAAATGAGATGCACATGATGACATGAACAAAATGCAAAACGAAAAACAAAAACCCCACCATGGAGGGAATATCATAACACATAGCCGAAAATGGCAAGAGTTGGAGTTACAAATATGGAAAGTTACATCCGGGGTGTTACACTATTTTAACGGACTTTGTTATTCTTGATATTCCTGAGGACGATAGTATGTCTATTATTCTTGGAAGACCCTTTTTGAATACTGCAGGGGCTGTTATTGATTGCAACAAAGGCAATGTCACTTTTCATGTTAATGGCAATGAGCATACGGTACACTTTCCGAGGAAACAACCTCAAGTTCATAGTATAAACTCTATAGGAAAAATTCCATTGATTATTTTTGGAGGTTTTGAATTTCCTTTTCCTACTGTCAAAAAGAGATATGATATTCTTATTATTGGGGACGTGTATATCCCCGTTGAGGTAACTTAGTGTTATTCAAAATTTCTCCGGTTTCATGCAATTCGGAATGGGTTTGTTAACAAGACCTGATCAACCTTGTTAGTGGATTCCTTTTGATGAGCATGAGATGGATGAAGTTAGAAAGCACAACTCTCTATACCCTCCTTTTACTTTCTGTTATTTAGTTGAAATAAAGTAAAATTAGTATTTTCTGTCTGTTTTCTAAATTATCCATGCAATATAAAAATACCCCGAAAATAAAAGTTCTCCAAATGCCCCGAAATTGAAATATGATTCTTTCTGGAATATTTGAGAATATTTGGCACTGAGAACACATCAGGGGGAGCTGGCACCTGGCCACGAGGTTCCAGGGCGCGCCCACCCCCTAGGCGCGCCTCCTGCCCCGTGGGCCCATCGTGGCTCCCCTCCACTCATTCCTGCACCCACACACTCCTTCTTCCTCCCAAAAAAATCACCAACGAGCTCAAGCATGAGTTCTAGCTCATTTTGCTGCGATTTTCGATCTCCTTGCTCAAAGCTCCACTCACAAAACTGCTTTGGGGGATTGTTCCTTGGTATGTGACTCCTCCAATGGTCCAATTAGTTTTTGTTCTAGTGCTTTATTTATTGCAAATTTGTGCTGCCTAGGTGACCATGTTCTTGAGCTTGCATGTCAAATTTGTTTGGTCCCAAGTAGTTCTAATGCATGATATAGTCTCTAGGCACTTGTGGGAGTAGTTGCTATCAATTTTGTTGAGTTTGGTTCACTTTTATTTGAAGTTACTAAAATTTTCAGAAATTTTTCGGAGGAAGAAATATGTTTAGGAAATTGTACCAAGGTGGTCCTTCAAGGAAGCAAGGACCCAGGCTCGCAATACGCGATGCTGACGATGAACCACCAAGGGACGCTCAAGTGCAGGCTTGTGAATGGCCTTCAGAGGACCTCATGGATCGAGCGGGAATCAAGGAATAATTTAATGCATATGTGCGCAACGCTGATCTTGTGAGCTTCGAGGCAGATAAGTGCCGTCAGTACCACTATCTCACTGATTCCTTTGTGAGGAGGTTTGAATTTTCATCGTCACGTAATTCTCAAACTGTCATGTTTGATCTTTATGAAAATTCTTATACTATGGACTTAGAGGATTTTAATACTGCTTGCAAACTTCCACAATGGGGTAGTCCTAGTGAACCTCGCAAATCTGAATTTAGAGATTTTCTTGCTAGTATAACTGTGGGGGAATCTAGAGACATAACACAAGCTACCATAGGGAGCATTCATTTTCCTGCTATACATTATTTTGCTCTCTTCATAGCTAGGTGCATATATGGTAAGGATGAAGCATGTCACATGTGTGTCCCTGACCTCAGTGTTCTCAGGAGTGCTATGTTAGGAGATAAATATTATAATTTGGGAGCCATCGTTGCACGTAGGTTGCATAACAATAGATTTAATGGAGATTTCTTTGGTGGAATTTTTGCAACCCGTTTAGCTAATTTTCTTAATGTACCCATACGTGAGCATGATTTTGAGTTGCCTCCTGTTTATTTAGATTATGAGGCTATGGTTCGTCATCATTTTGTTGAGAGGAACGATCAGTTCCTCCAGTACCGACTAATCTTTGACAGACGACACACCTATCACGTCGCTCTCCCTGCTCCTACTTTCTTTGACTTTCAGGCGAAGGGGAGATATTTCATAACCAGGGAGGAGGCGAACGAGTACGAGAGGAGGGCTGAGATAGCTCGCCTCCAAGCTGCAGCCCACAATGCAATAACTGCTGCATCTCAGTACGACCCTAGTTATAATCACGAATATCCGCCAGGCCAGCCATGGCCATAGACCAACTTAGGCCAAAAGCCTAAGCTTGGGGGAGTACGTATTTCTCACCGACATTACATTCATGTTCACACACTCATTGCTAGTTGTCGGTGCTCATACTTTTTCATTGTAATATCCATGCTAGTATATTTTCCTTTTTATGCTTTCTTCTTGTGTGTTTGAAAAAACTTAAGAAAAACCAAAAAAAATTAGTTGTAGCTTTTAGCTAGTTTACTTTCCATGCTATAGTAGTAATAATTAAAAGAAAACCCAAAAATATTTCCTGTTCTTCTTTTGCTTGTTGGGAGCTTTCCCGTGTAAATAGTTTTCTTTTCTTTTCTTTGGGGGTCGATAGGAGAAGACCATAATGAAATTGTTGAAGTGGCTCTTATATGCATTATTGTTGATTTAATCAAGAGCCCATATTGCCTTGCCTTCTCCTGTTTATTGAATGCTTGCAGATTCCATCTTAGTCCAATGCACGTGCACTATTATTATTATTATTCACATCGTTCGGGCGTCCAAGTGAAAGGCAATAATGACGATATATGATGGATTGATTGAGATGAGAGAAGCTGGTATGAACTCGACCTCTCTTGTTTTTGTAAATATGATTAGTTCATCGTTCCTGATTCACCCTATTATGAATAAACATGTTTGCAATGACAATTAGAGATTATAGTTGCTCGTGCCATGCTTGATTAGCTATGAGTTATAATGGTTTACCTTGCGTGCCAACATGCTATTAAAATGGTTGTGATGTGGTATGATAGGGTGGTATCCTCCTTTGAATGATTTAAGTGGTTTGACTTAGCACATGTTCACACATGTAGTTGAAACAAATCAACATAGCCTTCACGATATTTATGTTCATGGTGGATTATATCCTACTCATGCTTGCACTCAATGTTCATTAATTTTAATGCATGTTCATGACTGTTGTCGCTCTCTAGTTGGTCGCTTCCCAGTCTTTTTCTAGCCTTCACTTGTACTAAGCGGGAATACTGCTTGTGCATCCAATCCCTTAAAATCCCAAAGTTATTACATATGAGTCCACCATACCTTCCTATATACGATCTACCTGCCGTTCCAAGTAAATTTGTATGTGCTAAACTCTAAACCTTCAAATGAAATTTTGTTTTGTATGCTCGAATAGCTCATGTACCAACTAGGGCTGTCCGTATCTTCCATGTTAGGCGGGTTATTCTCAAGAGGAGTGGACTCCGCTCCTCACTCACGAGAAAATGACTGGTCACCGGGATGCCCAGTCCCATGCTTTATGCAAATCAAATCAAAATAATTGCAAACAAAACTCCCCCGAGACTGTTGTTAGTTGGAGGCACTCGTTGTTTCGAGCAAGCCATGGATTGATGCTTGTTGGTGGAGGGGGAGTATAAACTTTACCATTGTGTTTGGGAACCGCCTATAATGTGTGTAGCATGGAAGATATCGCCATCTCTTGGTTGTTATGTTGACAATGAAAGTATGCCGCTCAAAATATTATTTATCTCTATTTCAAAACCGAGCTCTAGCACCTCTACAAATCCCTGCTTCCCTCTGCGAAAGGCCTATCTATTTACTTTTATGTTGAGTCATCACCCTGTTATTAAAAAGCACCAGCTGGAGAGCACCGCTGTCATTTGCATTCATTACTATTAATTTATATTGGGTATGACTGGATCTCTTTTACCATGAATTACAATGTCTAGTCAGTCCTTGATATTTAAAGGTGCTCTGCATTTATGTTTTGCGGTCTAAGAAAGGGCTAGCGAGATACCATCTTGTTATATCATATCATGATTGTCTTGAGAAAGTGTTGTCATCCGAGATTTATTATTATTGCTCGCTAGTTGATTATGCCATTGATATGAGTAAACATGAGACCTAAGTGTTATTGTGAATATGGTTAGTTCATAATCTTTGCTGAAACCTTGAATGCTGGCTTTACATATTTACAACAACAAGAGCAAACAGATTTTGTAAAAGTTTTTCTTTATCACTTTCAGTTTATCAACTGAATTGCTTGAGGACAAGCAAAGGTTTAAGCTTGGGGGAGTTGATACGTCTCTGCTGTATCTACTTTTCCAAACACTCTTGCCCTTGTTTTGGACTCTAACCTGTATGATTTGAATGGAACTGACCCGGACTAACGCTGTTTTCAACAGAATTGCCATGGTGTTATTTATGTGCAGAAACAAAAGTTCTCGGAATGACCTGAAACACCACGGAGATTATTTTTTGAAATAATAAAAAATACTAGCGAAACAATCAAGGCCAGGGGGCCCACACCCTTTCCATGAGGGTGGGGGCGCGCCTGCCCCCCTGGGCGTGCCCCCCTGCCTCGTGGTCCCCTTGGAGCTCCACCGACCTCAACACCAACTCCATATATTCGTGTTCGGGGAGAAAAAATAAGAGAGAAGGATTCATCACGATTTACGATACGGATCTGCCACCAAGCCCTAAACTCTCTTGGGAGGGCTGATCTGGAGTCCGTTCGGGGCTCCGGAGAGGGAAATCCGTCGCCGCCGTCATCATCAACCATCCTCCATCACCAATTTCATGATGCTCACCGCCGTGCGTGAGTAATTCCATCGTAGGCTTGCTGGACGATGATGGGTTGGATGAGATCTATCATGTAATCGAGTTAGTTTTGTTAGGGTTTGATCCCTAGTATCCACTATGTTCTGAGATTGATGTTGCTATGACTTTGCTATGCTTAATGCTTGTCACTAGGGCCCGAGTGCCATGATTTCAGATCTGAACCTATTATGTTTTCATGAATATATGTGAGTTCTTGATCCTATCTTGCAAGTCTATAGTCACCTACTATGTGTTATGATCCGGCAACCCCGAAGTGACAATAATCGGGACCACTCCCGGTGATGACCATAGTTTGAGGAGTTCATGTATTCACTATGTGTTAATGCTTTGGTCCGGTACTCTATTAAAAGGAGGCCTTAATATCCCTTAGTTTCCGCTAGGACCCCGCTGCCACGGGAGGGTAGGACAAAAGATGTCATGCAAGTTCTTTTCCATAAGCACATATGACTATATTCAGAATACATGCCTACATTACATTGAAGAATTGGAGCTAGTTCTGTGTCACCCTATATTATGACTGGTACATGATGAACCACATCCGACATAATTCTCCATCACTGATCCAATGACTACGAGCTTTTCACATATTGTTCTTCTCTTATTTACTTTTCCGTTGCTATTGTTACAATCACTACAAAACCCAAAAATATTACTTTTGCTACCGTTACCATTACTATCATACTACTTTGCTACTAAATACTTTGCTGCAGATATTAAGTTATCCAGGTGTGGCTGAATTGACAACTCAGTTGCTAATACATGAGAATATTATTTGGCTCCCCTTGTGTCGAATCAATAAATTTGGGTTGAATACTCTACCCTCAAAAACTGTTGCGATCCCCTATACTTGTGGGTTATCACGGCCCGAAGGTGGGAGGTGGTCGTTGTGGTGGCCGGCAGTGGCCATCACCCGCTCCGCCGCCACGACCCGAAGGTGGGAGGTGGTGGTCGTGGCCGCCAGCCCACCGTTGACTGCCGGGGTCATCACTCGCTCCGCCACCGCCGCCCGAAGGCGGGAGGTGGAGGTGGAGGCCCACACGTGCGTCAGTGACCTTGCACGTGACACCGATTTCCTGCGGGAGGAGGACGAGCACCTCGTCGAGCACACAAAGAGACTTACCGCTGCCGTGGTCGTAGCACACGCCGCCGTAGAGGCGAGGAATCAGGAGATCTATGAGGAGAACTACCGCTTCCAGAGGGGTCGTCTGGAGCGGCACAGGGCGTTCGAGGAGAGCGTCGCTGAAGGTGCAGCAGCGGCATGCACCGTATTGCAGTTGTCCGGCTCATCGGTAGGCTCCTCCTCCTCCGCCTCTTACTGAGCGCGCTCGGCAGAGGAGAGGCTGCCGGAAGTAGTACAAAGCCCCTCCGTAGTAGTAGTATTTAGCAGCTATTTTGTTCAGTTCATCTGACTATAGATGTGGTGAAACTGTACAACGTACTTAAAATTAGCTAGTATATATAGTTGAACTAGCTATTTTAGTTCGTGGTTGGCAACAATTGGGGAAAAGTTTGGTCGGTTCAGCCGTCGAGTTGAACTGTTTGTATAAAGAACGATTGCTTAATCTATGAATGAAATCTACGCTTAATTACTGAATTTTAGTTGCAAAAATTAGATAGTGCTAGTGATTTTTAGCTGCATATTCTTGAAGGAAATATGCCCTTGAGGCAATAATAAAGTTGTCATTTATATTTCCTTACATCATGATAAATATCTATTATTCATGCTAGAATTGTATTAACCGGAAACTTGATACATGTGTGGATACATAGACAAAACAGTGTCCCTAGTAAGCCTCTACTAGACTAGCTCGTTAATCAAAGATGGTTAAGTTTCCTAACCATAGACATGTGTTGTCATTTGATGAACGGGATCACATCATTGGGAGAATGATGTGCTGGACAAGACCCATATGTTAGCTTAGCATAATGATCGTTAAGTTTTATTGCTATTGCTTTCTTCATGACTTATACATGTTCCTTTGACTATGAGATTATGCAACTCCCGAATATCGGAGGAATACCTTGTGTGCTATCAAATGTCACAACGTAAATGGGTGATTATAAAGATGCTCTACAGGTATCTCCGAAGGTGTTTTGTTGGGTTGGCATAGATCGAGATTAGGATTTGTCACTACGAGTATCGGAGAGGTATCTCTGGGCCCTCTCGATAATGCACATCATAATAAGCCTTGCAAGCAATGTGACTAATGAGTTAGTTATGGGATGATACATTATGTAACGAGTAAAGAGACTAGCCGGTAACGAGATTGAACTAGGTATGAGGATACCGACGATCGAATCTCGAGCAAGTAACATACCGATGACAAAGGGAATAACTTATGTTGTCATAACAGTTCGACCGATAAAGATCTTCGTAGAATATGTGGGAACCAATATGAGAATCCAGGTTCCGCTATTGGTTATTGACCGGAGAGGTGTCTTGGTCATGTATACATAGTTCTCGAACCCGTAGGGTCCGCACGCTTAACGTTCGATGTCGATTTGTTTATGAGTTATGTGTTTTGGTGACCGAAGATTGTTCGGAGTCCTGGATGAGATCACGGACATGACGAGGAGTCTCGAAATGGTCGAGAGGTAAAGATTGATATATTGGATGATAGTATTCGGGCACCGGAAGTGTTCCGGAGTGCATCGGATACATACCGGAGTACCGGGGGTTTACTGGAACCCCCCCCCCCCCCCGGGGAAAGATATGGGCCATATGGGCCATAAGGAAGAGGCAAGGCAGCCCACAAGGGGTGGCGCGCCCCCATGGGGATTCCGAATTGGACGAAGGGAGGGGGCGCGGCCCCCCTTTCCTTCTCCTTCTCCCTCTCCTTCCCCCTTTCCCCTTCCGGTAAAAGGAAAGGGGGGCGAATTGGACTAGGAGTCCAAGTGGGACTCCCCCACTTGGTGCGCCCCCTAGGCTGGCCTCCTCCCCTCTCCCTCCTTTATATACGGGGGCGGGGGCACCTCTAAGGCACATCAATTGTTCTTAGCCGTGTGCGGTGCCCCCGTCCTCCATTTCCTACTCCGGTCATATTGTCGTAGTGCTTAGGCGAAGCCCTGCGCGGATAACTTCAACATCACCGTCACCATGATGTCGTGCTGACGAAACTCTCCCTCGACACTTTGCTGGATCAAGAGTTCGAGGGACGCCATCGAGCTGAAAGTGTGCAGAACTCGGAGGTGCTGTACGTTCGGTGCTTGATCGGTTGAATCGAGAAGACATTCGACTACATCAACCGCGTTAAGCTAACGCTTCCGCTTTCAGTCTACGAGGGTACGTGGACACACTCTCCCCCTCTCGTTGCTATGCATCTCCTAGATAGATCTTGCGTGAGCGTAGGAATTTTTTTTGAAATTGCATGCTACGTTCCCCAACAGTGGCATCCGAGCCAGCTCTATGCGTAGATGATATGCACGAGTAGAACACAAAGAGTTGTGGGCGATGATAGTCATACTGCTTACCACCAACATCTTATTTTGATTCGGCAGTATTGCTGGATGAAGCGTCCTGAACCAACCTTACATGACCGCATTCATGAGACCGGTTCCACCGACAGACATGCAACTTGTTTTGCACAAAGGTGGCTGGCGGGTGTCTGTTTCTCCAACTTTAGTTGAATCGAATTTGACTACGGCCGGTCCTTGTTGAAGGTTAAAACAACAAACTTGACGAAACATCGTTGTGGTTTTGATGCGTAGGTAAGAACGGTTCTTACTAGAAGCCTGTAGCAGCCACGTAAAAACTTGCAACAACAAAGTAGAGGACGTCTAATTTGTTTTTACAGGGCATGTTGTGATGTGATATGGTCAAGACATGATGTGATATATGTTGTTGTATGAGATGATCATGTTTTGTAAAAGTTATCGGCAACTGGCAGGATCCTTATGGTTGTCGCTTTATTGTATGAGATGCACACACCATGTAATTGCTTTACTTTGTTAGTATGCGTTAGCGATAGTTGTATTAGCAATAGTTGGCGAGACGACCACGATGATACGATGGAGATCAAGGTGTCAAGCCGGTGACGATGGAGATCATGACGGTGCTTTGGAGAAGGAGATCAAAAGCACAAGATCATAATGGCCATATCATGTCACAAATTTTGATTGCATGTGATGTTTATCTTTTATGCATCTTATTTTGCTTAGTACGGCGATAGCATTACAAGATGATTCCTTACTAAAATTTTAAGGTATAAGTGTTCTCCCTGAGTATGCACCGTTGCGACAGTTCGTCGTGCCGAGACACCACGTGATGATCGGGTGTGATAAGCTCTACGTTCACATACAACGGGTGCAAGACAGTTTTGCACATACGGAATACTCAGGTTAAACTTGACGAGCCTAGCATGTACAGACATGGCCTCGGAACACTGGAGACCGAAAGGTCGAGCGTGAATCATATAGTAGATATGATCAACATAGAGATGTTCACCATTGAAAACTACTCCAGCTCACGTGATGATCGGACATGGTTTAGTTGATTTGGATCACGTGATCATTTAGATGACTCGAGGGATGTCTATCTAAGTGGGAGTTCTTAAGTAATATGATTAAATTGAACTTAATTTATCATGAACTTAGTCCTGATAGTTTTTGCATATCTATGTTGTAGATCAATGGCCCGTGCTACCGTTCCCTTGAATTTTGATGCGTTCCTAGAGAAAGCTAAGTTGAAAGATGATGGCAGCAAGTACATGGACTGGGTTCATAACTTGAGGATTATCCTCATTGCTGCACAGAAGAATTATGTCCTTGATGCACCTCTAGGTGAAAGGCCTGCTGCAGGAGCAGATGCTAATGTTATGAACGTCTGGCAAGCTCAATCTGATGACTACTCGATAGTTCAGTGTGCCATGCTTTACGGCTTAGAATCGGGACTTCAAAGACGTTTTGAACGTCATGGACCATGTGAGATGTTCCAGGAGTTGAAGTTAATATTTCAAGCAAATGCCCGAGTTGAGAGATATGAAGTCTCCAACAAGTTCTATAGTTGCAAGATGGAGAAGACCAGTTCTGTCAGTGAACACATACTCAGAATGTCTGGGTACCATAACATCTTGACTAAGATGGGAGTTAATCTTCCAGATGATAGTGTTATTGACATAGTTCTTCAATCACTTCCACGAAGCTATAAAGGCGTCGTGATGAACTATAATATGCAAGGGATGGAAAAGACTATTCCCGATCTCTTCGCAATGCTCAAAGCTGCGGAGGTAGAAATCAAGAAGGAGCATCAAGTGTTGATGGTTAACAAGACCACTAGTTTCAAGAAAAAGGGCAAAGGAAAGAAGGGGAACTTCAAGAAGAATGGCAAGCAAGTTGTCACTCCCGGGAAGAAGCCCAAGTCTGGACCTAAGCCTGAAACTGAGTGCTTCTACTTTAAAGGGATTGGTCACTGGAAGCAGAACTGCCCCAAGTATTTGGCGGATAAGAAGGATGGCAAAGTGAACAAAGGTATATTTGATATACATGTTATTGATGTGTACCTTACTAATGCTCGTAGTAGTGCCTGGGTATTTGATACTTGTTCTGTTGCTCATATTTGCAACTCAAAATAGGGGCAACGGATTAAACGAAGATTGGCTAAGGACAAGGTGACGATGCGCGTCGGGAATGGTTCCAAGGTCGATGTGATCGTCGTTGGCACGCTACCTCTACATCTACCTTCGGGATTAATTTTAGACCTGAATAATTGTTATTTGGTGCCAGCGTTGAGCATGAACATTATATCTGGATCTTGTTTAATGCGAGACGGTTATTCATTTAAATTAGAGAATAATGGTTGTTCTATTTATATGAGTAATATCTTTTATGGTCATGCACCCTTGAAGAGTGGTCTATTTTTGTTGAATCTCAATTGTGGTGATACACATATTCATAATATTGATGCCAAAAGATGCAAAGTTGATAATGATAGTGCAACATATTTGTGGCACTGCCATTTAGGTCATATTGGTGTAAACCGCATGAAGAAACTCCTTGCAGATGGACTTTTGGAATCACTTGATTATGAATCATTTGATGCCTGCGAACCATGCCTCATGGGCAAGATGACTAAGAATCCGTTCTCCGAAACAATTGAGCGAGCTACTGACTTATTGGAAATAATACATACTGATGTATGTGGTCCGATGAGTGTTGAGGCTCGCGGTGGGTATCGTTATTTTCTGACCTTCACAGATGATTTGAGCAGATATGGGTATATCTACTTAATGAAACACAAGTCTGAAACATTTGAAAAGTTCAAAGAATTTCAGAGTGAAGTGGAGAATCATCGTAACAAGAAAATAAAGTTTCTACGATCTGATCGTGGAGGCGGATATTTGAGTTACGAGTTTGGCCTTCATTTAAAACAATGTGGAATAGTTTCACAACTCACGCCACCTGGAACACCACAACGTAATGGTGTGTCCGAACATCGTAACCGTACTTTATTAGATATGGTGCGATCTATGATGTCTCTTACCGATTTACCACTATCGTTTTGGGGTTATGCATTAGAGACAGCTGCATTCACTTTAAATAGGGCACCGTCTAAATCCGTTGAGATGACACCATATGAACTATGGTTTGGCAAGAAACCTAAGCTGTCATTTCTTAAAGTTTGGGGCTGCGATGCTTATATGAAAAAGCTTCATCCTGATAAGCTCGAACCCAAATCGGAGAAGTGGGTCTTCATAGGATACCCAAAAGAAACTGTTGGTTACACCTTCTATCACAGATCCGAAGGCAAGATCTTTGTTGCTAAGAATGGATCCTTTCTAGAGAACGAGTTTCTCTCAAAAAGTGAGTGGGAGGAAAGTAGAACTTGATGAGGTAATTGTACCTTCTCTCAAATTGGAAAGTAGTTCATCATAGAAATCGGTTCCAGTGATGCCTACACCAATTAGTGAGGAAGCTAATGATGATTATCATGAAACTTCAGATCAAGTTACTACCAAATCGCGTAGGTCAACCAGAGCACGTTCCGCACCAGAGTGGTACGGCAATCCTATTCTGGAAGTCATGTTACTAGACCATGACGAACCTACGAACTATGAGGAAGCGATGATGAGCCCAGATTACGCAAAATGGCTTGAGGCCTTGAAATCTGAGATGGGGTCCATGTATGAGAACAAAGTATGGACTTTGGTGGACTTGCCCAATGATCAGCAAGCCATAGAGAATAAATGGATCTTCAAGAAGAAGACTGACGCTGATGGTAATTTTACTGTCTACAAAGCTCGACTTGTCACGAAAGTTTTTCGACAAGTTCAAGGAGTTGACTATGATGAGACCTTCTCACCCGTAGCGATGCTTAAGTCTGTCCGAATCATGTTAGCAATTGCCGCATTTTATGATTATGAAATCTGGCAAATGGATGTCAAAACTGCATTCCTTAATGGATTTCTTAAAGAAGAGTTGTACATGATGCAACCGGAAGGTTTTGTCGATCCTAAATGTGCTGACAAAGTGTGCAAGATCCAGCGATCCATTTATGGACTGGTGCAAGCCTCTCGGAGTTGGAATATACGCTTTGATGAGTTGATCAAAGCATATGGATTTATATAGACTTTTGGAGAAGCCTGTATTTACAAGAAAGTGAGTGGGAGCTCTGTAACATTTCTACTATTATATGCGGATGACATATTGTTGATTAGAAATGACATAGAATTTTTGGATAGCAGAAAAGGATACTTGAATAAGAGTTTTTCGATGAAAGACCTCGGTGAAGCTGCTTATATATTGGGCATCAAGATCTATAAAGATAGATCAAGACGCTTAATTGGACTTTCACAAAGCACATACATTGATAAAGTTTTGAAGAAGTTCAAAATGGATCAGTCAAAGAAAGGGTTCTTGCCTGTGTTACAAGGTGTGAAGTTGAGTCAGACTCAATGCCCAACCACTGCAGAAGATAGAGAGAAAATGAAAGTCATTCCCTATGCTTCAGCAATAGGTCTATCATGTATGCTATGCTGTGTACCAGACCTGATGTGTGCCTTGCTATAAGTATAGCAGGGAGGTACCAAAGTAATCCAGGAGTGGATCACTGAACAACGGTCAAGAACATCCTGAAGTACCTGAAATGGACTAAGGATATGTTTCTCGTTTATGGAGGTGACAAATAGCTCGTCATAAATGGTTGCATCGATGCTAGCTTTGACACTGATCCAGATGACTTTAAGTCACAAACCGGATACATATTTATATTGAATGGTGGAGCTGTCAGTTGATGCAGTTCCAAGCAAAGCGTCGTCGCAGGATCTACGTGTGAAGCGGAGTACATAGCTGCTTCAGAAGTAGCGAATGAAGGAGTCTGGATGAAGGAGTTCATATCCGATCTAGGTGTTATACCTAGTGCATCGGGTCCAATGAAAATCTTTTGCGACAATACTGGAGCAATAGCCTTGGAAAAGGAATCCAGATTTCACAAAAGAACCAAACACATCAAGAGACACTTCAACTCCATCCGTGATCAACTCAAGGAGGGAGACATAGAGGTTTGCAAAATACATATGGATCTGAATGTGGCAGACCCGTTGACTAAGCCTCTTCCACGAGCAAAACATGATCAACACCAAGACTCCATGGGTGTTAGAATCATTACATTGTAATCTAGATTATTGACTCTAGTGCAAGTGGGAGACTGGAGGAAATATGCCCTAGAGGCAATAATAAAGTTGTTATTTATATTTCCTTATATCATGATAAATATATATTATTCATGCTAGAATTGTATTAAACGGAAACTTGATACATGTGTGGATACATAGACAAAACAGTGTCCCTAGTAAGCCTCTACTAGACTAGCTCATTAATAAAATATGGTTAAGTTTCCTAACCTTAGACATGTGTTGTCATTTTATGAATGGGATCACATCATTAGGAGAATGATGTTATAGACAAGACCCATCTGTTAGCCTAGCATAATGATGGTTAAGTTTTATTGCTATTGCTTTCTTCATGACTTATACATGTTCCTTTGAATATGCGATTATGCAACTCCCGAATACCGGAGGAATACCTTGTGTGCTATCAAAAGTCACAACGTAAATGGGTGATTTTAAAGATGCTCTATAGGTATCTCCGAAGGTGTTTTGTTGGGTTGGTATAGATCGAGATTAGGATTTGTCACTCCGAGTATCGGAGAGGTATCTCTGGGCCCTCTCGGTAATGCACATCATAATAAGCCTTGCAAGCAATGTGACTAATGAGTTAGTTACAGGATGATGCATTACGGAACGAGTAAAGAGACTTGCCGGTAATGAGATTGAACTAGGTATGAGGATACCGACGATCGAATCTCGGGCAAGTAACATACCGATGACAAAGGGAATAACGTATGTTGTCATAAAGGTTCGACCGATAAAGATCTTCGTAGTATATGTGGGAACTAATATGAGCATCTAGGTTCCGCTATTGGTTATTGACCGGAGAGGTGTCTCGGTCATGTCTACATAGTTCTCAGACCTGTAGGGTCTGCACACTTAATGTTCGATGATGATTTGTATTATGAGTTATGTGTTTTGGTGACCGAAGATTGTTCGGAGTCCCGGATGAGATCACGGACATGATGAGGAGTCTCGAAATGGTTGAGAGGTAAAGATTGATATATTGGATGATAGTATTCGGACACCAGAAGTGTTCCGGAGTGCATCAGATACATATCGGAGTACCGGGGGGTTACCGCCCCCCGGGGGAAAGATATGGGCCATATGGGCCCTAAGGGGGAGGCAAGGCAGCCCACAAGGGGTGGTGCGCGCCCCCCATGGGGAGTCCGAATTGGACAAGGGGAGGGGGCGCGGCCCCTCTTTCCTTCTCCTTCTCCCTCTCCTTCCCCCTTTCCCCTTCCAGTAAAAGCAAAGGGGGGGGGGCGAATTGGACTAGGAGTCCAAGTGGGACTACCCCCCACTTGGCATGCCGCCTAGGCCGGCCTCCTCCCCTCTCCCTCCTTTATATACGGGGGCGGTGGGGGAACCTCTAAGGCACATCAATTGTTCTTAGCCGTGTGCATTGCCCCCCTCCATCGTTTACTCCTCCGGTCATATTGTCGTAGTGCTTAGGCGAAGCCCTGCGTGGGTAACTTCACCATCACCGTCACCACGCCGTCGTGTTGAAGAAACTCTCCCTCGACACTTTGCTGGATCAAGAGTTCGAGGGACGTCATCGAGTTGAATGTGTGTAGAACTCGGAGGTGCCGTACGTTCGGTGCTTGATCGTTTGAATCGAGAAGACTTTCGACTACATCAACCGCGTTAAGCTAACGCTTCTGCTTTCGGTCTATGAGGGTACATGGACACACTCTCCCCCTCTCGTTGCTATGCATCTCCTAGATAGATCTTGCATGAGCGTAGGAATTTTTTTGAAATTGCATGCTACGTTCCCTAACAATTCTGACAAATCATAGTGTTACAAGGTTGACCAATGGCAATGTTACTAGATCAACAAATGTCAATCTTTCTAGTTTGACAAATGGCAATATACCCAATATGGCAGATGCAAATCTTACCAAATTTTCTATACGTGGTTGCACACGGGTCATCCAAAAAACCGTTTGCATTGAAGGGATGTACAAATCCTGCTCGGCACATTTTCTCTTGGCTTAGCGCCGAAGTCTGGCTTTGCATACCGTATTCAATCTGAACCGTTTTAATTGAAGAGATGCACAAATACTGTGCTGCGAATTTTCCCTTGACTTAAGGGGAAGACCATAGCTCTCACTTTGCATACGGGTGTTCTATTGTCAGGACTGGATTTTCAGGGTATCAATTTCCCAAAAATGGTCCTTGTGCTCACCAGCCCCAGGATTACTATTAGCTGATGAGGCACCAACTTCATACAGAAATTCCTAGCAAAATACAAAATATGTGGTACAAGACCATTCTGGCCTATGAGTACAACAAATGGTTTCCAGTGGTTGATGGCGGAAGCGGTTTGTGGTTCATCAGTGGCCATGGGACTCCATTTCCCACAGGAACAACTGACCAGGATAACTCCTATCTTCGCGAGGCTGCTATCATCATTGCGTAGGTTCCGGGGCTGTCGTCGCAATGCTCCTCTCCACGCAAGAAATCTGGCCAAGACAATAGCCAGGGACAAGCCAGTGAGTACTTTGAATGTACTCGCAAACATTATGAACACAGGTATAATATAACAAATGATGATCATGCTCTAAAATATTCTATGATCACAACGTCAGCCACGAAATAAAAATCCGTGATGCACGCAAGCAGGTTGTTCATATGAATATGCAATAAGGGAGCAGAAATAGAATGCACCGATCGGGTGTCTGAAGCGATGCCTCGAAAGGATAATAATATAAAGCATGCCTCAGTCGGGCGTCTGAGCGACACCACATAAAGGGCTTATAAATAATTTAAAATAACAAGCGTGCCACAGTCGGGTGTCTGAGCAACACCGCATAAAGGGCTTATAAGTAATTTAAATAACAAGCATGCCACAGTGGGGCGTCTGAGCGACACCACATAAAGGGCTTATAAGTAATTTAAAAAACAAGCATGCCACAGTCGGGCGTCTGAGCGACACCACATAAAGGGCTTATAAGTAATTTAAATAACAAGCATGCCACAGTCGGGCGTCTGAGCGACACCACATAAAGGGCATATAAGTAATTTAAATAACAAGCATGCCACAGTCGGGTGTCTGAGCGACACCACATAAAGGGCTTATAAGAGAATAATCGCAGTGAGTATCCAGGAGGTAGAACCGTCCCAGGGATACTCAATAATTCAAATAATGTAAATGGTTAGTCCACAATAATAATAATCATAATCCTCATATGTCACAGGTCATAATCAATGTTCTGGTTTACCAGTTTTTTTCCTCCGAAGACCGACACTAAGACCGACACTTGACCCATCCCAGATTGTAGTCCTTAACCATGGACACGGCTATTCGAATAGATATAATCTCTGCAGAGGGTGTACTCTTTACCCACGAGTAACAGATTTCTTTAGTCCATCGGGACTAATTCCGTCTATGGTCTTTTAATTGAAAACACACCTAACCGCACACACCAGCCTAACTTACCGGTGTCTGGAATCACCCACGACACCCGTTAAGCGAAACTCTAAGTGGGGAGGCTACAACCACGATTAGCATGGGATCACAAAATTTATACTGCACGCAAACTAGGGGAGCTACCCCTTCGGCTCCAACCGAAAACACCCATGCCCCCGGACCAGGTGGCATGCCTACCGGGGGCCTCAGGTATCTTCCACCATGGCCTCTCTGTACGGTGTGTGCTAGGAAGGGGTTGACAACTTACTGAACCGTACCCTACCTGTGGCAGGGACAAGTGGTAGTACGAAACAAGTATGGGGGTTACTGGAAAAAGACTCGATCAACGGTCGACTCAGGAGGTTTAAGTATTCCCTGCCTGGTTAGCATAACAAATATGTTTCAACCAACAGACAAAATCACCACTCATCATACCTCACTATGCCGTACCGGACACAACCGTCTCGACGAAGACTGGAGACAAGCTCGTGTCTACCCAAGACAGAGACTTTCCCGGATTCCTTCCGGTAGGCATGAAAGGCATACAAGGGTGATTACTATCACAAGCATATCAAATTCCAACAGCAAGGAACATTCATTATGCACTCATGAGTATGATCATATCATCACATAAAATAATGAATACTTTGTGTTAAGGTGGTGTTGTAACCGTATCCAACAACACACATAATATTATGCCAGGGTTCAGAATGCTTGCCTTCAAGACTATGCAAGTGGGGTGCATTTTTTTGAAAGTTGCTTCCTTCTTTAAAAATCCTATTTTGAGAAAATTCAAATTAACACATAGTTTCAAAACAGTACAAAAAAAGTTGTTTGGAAAATTTTCAAATAAATATGAAAATAAACTAGACAGAATTTGAGAAACAACAGAAAAAGAATCAAGTCAATTGGACTTATATTTAAAAAGTTATAGCCAGTCAAAGTTTAGTAAAAATCTGTTTTTAATAGATAAATAAAAGAAACAGAAAAAAGGGTTCGGGGGGGGGGGGGAAGCGTACTCTGTGCTTTACGCCTTCACTTATGCCAGCGTGGACCGGCTCTAGGTCACTGACAGTGGGTCCCTTGGGCCCACTGGTCAGGTTTGACCAGTCGCCCGTCTCCTTTCTCCTCTGCCCGAGCGGAGGCGGGGCTCCGGCGATCGCCGTCGACGAACGGCGGCTTCCCGCGGGGTTCCGAGGGCGGGGATGAATCCGCTGGTCCAGGGTGGTCCTCCCGATGGTCGAACGGCTGGCGGGGGCGAAGGGAGTCGTCGGCGGCGAGCTCCGCGGCGGAGGTGGCTTCGGGAGGATTTGGGGGCCTGGGCTACGGTGGCTCCCCGTCGAGGCTGAGGGGCTGGGCGGCTCCGCACGGTCGAGGGGAAGAGGGTGGTGGCACTGGATGGACGCGGGGGGGGGGGGGGGGGGCTCTGCTTGCGACGAACGGGGCCGGAGGGTGGCGGTGGCTGAATTGACCGGAGACGAGGGAGAAGGCCTTCCCCCGTCGATGGCTGGCGGTGGTGGCTCTAGAGTGATGGCCTGAGGTGGCCTGGGGGTTCGGAGGAGCTCGGGGGTCCTTTTATAGGCGGCCAAGGTCGGTTCCGCAGCGGCCGGGGATAAGCTCGACGGCGAACCGCCGTTCTATTGTTGCAGGGCGACGTGACGGCGACGAGCGCTTGCAGACGAGCTTGCGGATGAGCTCGAGCTGTTCCAGGGGCAGCTGGCGCGCGCGTGTGGCTTGGGCGGCACCGTCCATGGCAGAGGCTGCTGCGGCCGCCCGCTCGCTGCCATGGCCGACCTGACGGCGGCGCTGTAGGGTGCCAGGGGGACTTGGATGGTTCTGGCGAGTGGATGAGGACGGGCATGGCTCTGCGGGCGAACAAAGGCCATGGGGGCGGGGTGAGCGAACGCGGCGGCTCGGTTTGCACGTGCGCGTGCAAAACGTGCGCTCCGGGCACGCCTAGAGCACGCACGCCAGGCGTTCGGCAAAATGCCAAGGCATGCTAGGAGGCTTGGGTGAAGCTGGGGTTTAACAGGTCTAGGTTAGAGTAACCTAGGGACTTAGTGGACATGTTGGTTTGGTCAGGGGATCAAGATCACAATGCAAATATGAAACTATGCCAAATCTGTTCATGCACTCAAGGTGTTCGACAGAATGCTATGGGCATCTAGGCAATTCTTGGGGTGGCCAAAAACTCCAGGTCCTAGTGTCTTTGGATGATAAAGAGGGTGGCAAGGTTAGTTTGTTAAAAACAAAAACTTGTTAGTGCAAGTTTTTGAGAAAACCAAATCTGGACAGAAACTAAAGGCTATCTTTGCATGGATTAAAATTACTCCAATGGGTCCACTCTCCTGGACTTAAGGGTTTTGCAGGGTGGACTATAAGCAGTAAAAAGAATCATGGCCAACAGAGCAAACAAAAATAGAGTTGCAGTAGAAAATGCCAAACTGGACCAGAGAGCAAAAGAGGATGATTTGCTCAAATTTTTCAAAGAACACTCATGGGTTTTTGCATAAAGTTGAATTATATGCATCTACTGACATCTCCAAACACTTGGAAGAATTGTTAAAGAAATATTTAAATAGGTTGTAGTGCAAAATTACCAACTGGACCAGATTTGAAAATTTGGTGTAGAGCTCAAAATCTCCAATGACCAAAAGATATTTTTGCATAAAAGTGATGTGGAAACATCACATGACATCCCCGAATTTTGGTTGAAATTTTAAAGAAGTATTTGAAAGGGTTACAGTGCAAAAGAGGCTCCATAACTTATGAAAAATCATTTTTAGAAGAATAAAGCTCAGGAAAAACAATTATGCAAATAAACCCACTGATAAAAGAAATGTTTTCTTGAGAGGGTATACAAGTCCAATAATATTTTTGGAAGGTTTTCACTTGGGTTAAAAACTTCACAATATCAAAGAAAAGAGAGGTTCTGAAATCAAAAGATAAATCCAAAAAATAAAAATTTAATTTCCTGGCAAAATTTTAATAAACAAAATATGGTTAAATTTTTGGGGTGTTACATCTATCTAAAATGTTTGCGAACAAGAGCTGCACAAATCCTGCTAAACAAAATATGGTTAAATTTTTGGGGTGTTACATCTATCTAAATTTTTTGGGGTGTTCTAACTAAAACATTTGCGATGAGTGTTTTATATTTAAAAACCATTGATGTTTTTTTCAAAAGAAAATTATTAGATAAGTCTGTACATTAAGAGAGAAAAACGCAAGTTCGTTCAAACGATATCTTTCATTCAGTCACACTACGAATATATATTCATATGATCGAGATACAGTATTAAACCCAAAAAAACTATTTTCGGCAGCAGCAGAGGCAGCGTGCCGCGCCTGCGTTGTTGTTGTCGTCCTCCGGGACGCCGTCGTTGAAGTCTTCAAGGCAGCATAGAATGTTCTTCACTTGGAAATCAACATCATGTCATCGCGCGATCGACGGGCGGGGCGCGGGAGGACGGCAACTGGCGGCGCTGCGAGGTAGCGGTCGACGGCGGCGTCCCATGCCGCTGAGGGGCACGCGTACGGGCATGGGCGCGGCAGGTGCAGGCAAACGCACGGGGATTGGCGCCACGGTGGGTGGAGGGGCGCACACGGGCACGGGCACGGGCGCTGGCATGTACACGAGCTCGCGCGAGTTCGGGGAGACCTCACTGACGCCCGTGGCTGCCAGCTCTGCGATAGTGCTTGGTGACCAGCCCGTTAATGCTACGGGGATGGTCGCTGGCACGGGCGCGGGGATGGGAGCTGGGACGGGCACGGGGGCAGGAACCGCCGCGGCCAGGTCGTTCAGGGCCATGTCCATTTGGCCCCAGTCCTCCTTATTTTCTATCTCCTCCGGCTCGGATTCGACTTCACCAAACTTTAAGACTAGTGGCAGATGAACCTTCTGCGCCATGGCGTTGGTGAAAGTCTGCGGGGGGAGGGGAATGTGAGGCGAACAGTAAGGCCACCGATATTAAATAGCAGCTCGGGCGCCATTAATGGAGAGGATGCGAGCAAGGCGAGCGGCCATGGAAGTCAAAGGGCTCGCTTCCCAGTGAGCCCGCGCAGCGTACAGCTCGCACACTTCCTGGTGAGCATGCGCATTGGAGGACAGCTTGCACGCCTCTCGGCCAGCCTGCGCACCGGACTTTGCTCGCACGCCTCCCGTTCAGTCAAGCAGCTGTCCGCACGACACCTCCTATAGCCATTAAAACCAAGACACGTGGCGTCACGTGAATGGTTAACCGAACACACACGATTTAAATTATACAAACTGTCGGGGGAAATCGACACCTATGGAATCACTGGGATCCCTTCTACGGTTGGCGGGCGTGGGGTTGTGCAAAGAGCGGGTCTGACAGGAAGCACACGGATCGTTTACCCAGGTTCGGGCCGCGGAGATGCGTAATACCCTAGTCCTGCTTTGGTGGATGTATTTCAGTGTTCTTGTGTTCTTGATCTAGCTATGGGGTGTAACTTTCCCAAAAGATCCGAATCCTTCTCCTGGTCGCCTCGGGCCTCCTTTTATAGGCAAAAGGGGTCGCCATAGTGGCACACAGGAGGTGGAAAGGTGTACAGTGGATGAGTCTATGCTTTGGCACTGGACAAACGCATTTAATGCGCTGCCGACGTGCCCCTCTTGCTTTATTGGGGACGGTGAGGAAGCACGTCCCAGCTGTCGCCGCCTCGCCTGGTTCCGACGCACGTCCGAGCTGACGAGGCGTTGCTGTGCCATGTTGGCTGGCCGCTGGGCTGGCGCGGTGGTGGAGCCTTCACTAAGATTTGCATGCCACCACGCAGGTGCTTGCTGGGTCGGTGTAGAGGTCGCTCGTCGCCACGCAGGTGCCTGCCCAGCTGGTTGAGCAAGCAGCTGCATGGAGACGGTCGTGGCGTCTTGGCAGACGTGGGCCTGGCTGTGGCCCCGCTAGTGTCCTCGGCAAGGGTCTTGCCGGGACCCGGCAAGGGTCTTGCCGTGGCGTCGTGGTCATCCCTGGCAAGGATCTTGTCGGGGGTCTTGTGGATTTCCTCGGTTAGGATCCCGCCGAGGGTCGTCGTCTTCTGGTCCTCATCTGATGTCATGTATTTATGATATTGACAAAGATCTGCATGCCACCACGGAGGTGCCTCGCGAGCCTTGGTTCCAATGTAGTTGTTGGCGGTGTTTGGAACCCTTGGGCTCAAGGGTGGCTCGCTCTGCTGGTGTTGGGCAAGTTGCCCTGGCATGGCTCTTGCCGGGGCCGCGGAGGCCGCCCTAGCAAGGGTCTTGCTGGGGGAGTCTACCTCGCTCATCTGCTCTTTGTGTCTCTGGTCTTGGCATTGCCTTGGTTTGGCTTGTGCTCCGGCTTCCCTCCTCTGCCCTGCTAAGTGTGGTTGCGGGTGCGGCCCTGACTGCCCGTGCACAAGTAAAGGGGTCAAAAGGAGAGCCCCTACTTTTGTACACCGACAGGAGCCCCCGGGCCTGGGCCACACATAAGCGCGACGCGTTGTTGGGCTAGGCCCAGAACGGTGCGCGGATAGGTGGGGCGGATTTTACTGCAGTAACTTTTCGTCCGCTGTGCTTCCCCATGACCCGCGTTGAACGCGCGACGGGGAGGGTCGTGCGTGATGCGGGGGTCATGCGTGGGGCGGTCTTTGCACGCATGCGTCACATCGCAGTTAATGGGAAAAGAGGCGGCTCGCGCCTTCCCCGTAAAAAGGAATAACCGCGGGCGCGCTGCTCATTTACCCCCTGCGCCTTCTCCAATCTCGGAACCGCCGCCCCCTTCTTCCTCCTTCTCAAGCTCTTGCCTTCGCTCAGCGCCGCCGTGCCTTTGTCCTCCTCAACCGCCATGGCGCCCAAAACTAGCAGAGGCAAGGGGGCGGCCAAGGACGCCGGGGAGAAAGAGCCGCCGGAGAGCGAGTTGGCGGTGTGGCGGACGCAGCACGCCTACTTTCCGTCGACGGTCGACGCGGTCGAACTCCGGGACTACTTCAAACACCTGTGGGGGTACAAGACGGGGGGGGGGAGCGACGGGGCATCCGGCCACGCGCATCATCCCCGCCGCTTTCGCCGAAGCCGGCCCGAATCTGTACCCATTTTTCGTCGATTACTTCTCCTGCGGGCTCCGTCCCCCTTTCTTCGATTTCTTCAATGATGTCATGCACACCTATGGCTTCCGACTTCTGGATTTTACTTCAAATGATGTGGCGTGCATGGCCCTTTTTGCTCATCTCTGTGAGGGCTTCGCCGGAGTGCATCCCAACACGGCGCTCTTCCGCCACTACTTCTTCCCTCACATCCAAAAGGGAGGCGCCATTTCCAGTTGTGTCGCCTGGATCCCAAGGACCCAGGAGAAAAAGACATATCCGGAAGGCGCCCAGAAGGAGAGGTGGGAGGAGTGGCGGGGCCGGTGGTGCTGAATTGAAGAGGAGGACCCGCAGGATTTTTGCCGGGTTCGCCACGCGCTGCCGGTCCGCAGAAACGACTGGAGTGATGTCGACGCAAATGACAAGAAGCTCACGGTCGCCACCACCAGGATTCTTCATCTCACCGAGGCCGGGCTCACCCTTGAGATGATCGGGGCGGATTTCATCCGCCGCCGAATTGCTCCGCTGCACAACAAGGGGAGGCCAGCCTGGCTCTTCACGAATGCGGCCGACATCATGAGGCTTCGCCCCGGCTTGGACCACAACCTCACGGTGATGGGGCACACCCACTTCTGCCAGCGGCTCTTTCAGCTCGACGTGAAACGCGACGGCAAGGTCGAGCGGTCCGGCAAGGCCGCGAAGGCCGGCAAGGTCGCCAAGGGGCCCTTGTTTGGGTTGCCGGCGGGGGTGGTCCCACTGAGCAATAACTCGCGCCGAAACGACATCATTGCCATGATGCTGGAGTTCAACGCGCACGGCCTCGTCCCAACTTGGGCCGACCAGCCGGCGGATCAGATGCACGAGTTCTTCGATACCTGGGAGGAGAAGTACGTCCGCGACGAGCCGCTGCTCGTCCAGGACACCACCCCGGCGGAGCTGGACTACATCGCCGCCAGGGCGATGGAGGCGAAGCTCGCCAGGGAGGCCGGCAGCGCCGTCGGCGTGGAGGATAGGGCGGCGGCGGCCGAAGAGGAAAAGGAGCTCGCCCAGTGGGCGGAGTTCACTAGGGAGGCCAGCAGTGCCGGCACCGGGGCCCCTCTCATCGAAGACGTGGTCGACGAGTCGTCGAAGGAGGAGGTCGAGATTGTCGATCCCCCGGCCACGGGGAGGGGGCGAGTCCTGCGGCTGGCCAGCTCCGGCGAGTCGGCCCGGCCCGGCAGGGCCGTGCAGCCGCAACAGACCCAGGAGGGGTCCATGCGCCAGACAAGGGCCGCGGCGGCGAGGAAGTTGGTGAAGGCCGCGGTGGCGAAGAAGAAAGCAACTGCCTCTTCTTTGTCCAAACATGGCCGGACTCCACCTTCATCCCCTCCTCCGGCAGACGTCGATGCGGAGGTCATCTTCGATTTTGGGTCCCTGAGCCCAAGGAGGAAGAGGAAGGCAACAGAAGTGGAGGTGGAGGATGAGTAAGTATCTTGCTCTTTTTTGTCATCTCTGTCTCCTCAGACTGTGCCGCTTGTCTTGATTTGTTCTCATCTTCGCAGAGATGCGGAGATGCTGGCCCAATGGGTGAAGAGGGCCAGGGCTTCGGTGGGCGGCCAGCCCCCGGCGGGCACTTTGAGTACGCCGCTGGTGGTGGTGAGCAGCCCGGACAGTAGCCCCCGGCACAGCCCCCAGCGTAAGCTCATCACTCGCCCCTCGTCGAAGTGTCTTGGTGGTACGATCCCTTGGCGCTGACCTTGCCGTGGTTGCAGGAGGAGGACAGTAGCAGGAGGGGCCACCGAGGGCTACCCCCAACACGCCGCCCCCATCGACCACGTCGCCCCGAAGGGCGTCCCCGGCAAGGGTGCCAAGCACCGAGCCTATGCACACGGAGGAGGAGGAGGCAAGCTTGGGCGCTGGTGGCTCCACCTCGGCACTAGATGTTGGCGGGGAGGGGGCCTCTTCTTCCCAGCCCGACACGGGTAAGTGATTCGCCTTCTGTCCCCATTCTTTTTTTTCGAATCTTGGTCTTGGCTTCACCGCATCCCCTTCTCGATATCCAGATCCTCCCTCGATGGATCGGGAGGACATAGATACCATCATCGAGGATGTCGCCAAGGATGCCGCGGCGGAGGCCGAGAAGATCGCCGCCGAGGAGGCCGCCAAGGGCGCTGCTGAGGACGCCACCAAGGGGTCTGCCGGGGTGCCTGGCAAGGCTGCTGCCGAGGAGGCCAGCAAGGGGCCTGCCGGGGAGGCCGGCAAGGCTGCTGCCGAGGAGGAGGTGGTCGACGACCAACCTTCCTCCTCCGCTGCCTCGGGCTCCGGCAGGTATCTGAAGGTGAGCGACGACCTATTCGTCCACCTCCCAAGGACTGCGAGCACCAGGGCACCCGTCGAGGGAGAGGTGTTCGACGAGGAGGTGCTTGCCGCCGCCGGGCTCGAAGTCGTCAACGAGCCGAGCGCCAATGGCGGCGGCTCCCAGGAAGAGCGGCTCCTCCAGGCCATGGGCGCCAACTTTCAGAAGCTTCAGGCGCTCCACCGCGCCCGCCTAGACAAGGCCAAGTCCAGGATGGCAGCGGTGGACAAGGCGGAGGCGGACCTTGAGGGGCGCGTCACCGAGACGCAGACTTGGTTCCGCCAGGCTTGTGAGGAGCTGAAGACCGCCCAGGACGAGCTGGCCAAGTGCAAGGTGGAGCTCGTCATGAAGTAGGCCGACATCGAGAAGGCCCACGAGACAGCGAAGAACCAGGCCGCCAAGGACGAGGCCGCTCGGTCCCAGCACCAGGCCACGCTGAACTCCCAGGAGGAAGACCATGCCGCTCGCGAGGAGAAGCTCGCTGCAACACTCCGCGGCAAGGACAAGGAGGTCGAGAAGCTCGTCCTACAGCGGACCCAAGAGCTAGAGCAGAGGCACAAGGAGGCACTCAATGCCCAAGCTCTAGTTCACGCCGGCAAGGTGAAAGAGCTGGAGGTGGAGTGGGACAGGCTGAAGGATCAGGCCCTGAAGCTGGCCAAGGAGAAGGACACGCTCAACGGTGCCTTGGTGGAGGCGCAGGGCGCAGTCTTCGGCAAGGCTCAGCGGCTCTCCAAGGCCAACGAATCCAGGAAAGACCTGAAGCTGAAGCTAGAGGGTCTTGAGGAGATGCTTTCGGAGGCCAAAGCCCGGGAGGAGACCCTAGCCAAGGATCTGTGGGCCAAGAAGCAGCTGCGGAAGAACGAAACCGCCAACCACAAGGATTTTATGGAGGGTGAGAACCGCTGGATCAGTCGCCTCGAAGACATCGCCGGCAGGATCACCACACAGCTGGCTACCATGGGGATGCCGAATGTGAGGTACACCCCGGAGCGCAACACGAGTCCCAACGCCAAGCTGACCCTATTCTTCGAGGGTGTCCTTGGATCTCTGGAGCATCTTCGCTCCAACAGGACGGCCTCTCTGGCCGATGAGGCCTGGAAGCTTTGCCGGGGTGCCATGACCAAGGTCCTCACCAAGGTGGCGCATTGGAACCCCAACCTCGACTTCGACGCCGCGCTGGAGAGCTTGCCGGAGGGTGCGGACCTCACGACGCTCGAGGAGCGTATCAAGCCCATCATCAGCCGTATCGACGGAATCCAGAGGGTGGAGGGCCTGCGCCGGGACTAGACACCCTGTTTCCATCGTCGCTGCAGGTTCATGACCAAGACAATTTCTATCTCTAGTTAGAACCGCGGCAACAATTGATGTAATATAACTCTGCAATACTTTTGAGACGATGCATGTTATTTCCCTGTTTGATCTCCCTTTGTATGTCCACCCTACGTTAATCAGGTAGGCTTGCCAGTGCGTAAACCCAGGCTGCGGCGCCTTGAGGACGGATCCCCAATGGCCTGCCGGGTGTGCTTGCTGCCAGGCGAACCACCTTACCGCTCTCAATGCGGCCGCTCGAACTGTCGAGCTTGACTCGAGTCAGAATCGAGAGCGTTGCCAATTGCGGAAGGCTACCCTGCCGTTCTCGACGCGGCCGCTTAAGCTGTTGAGCGGACTCGAAACAGAGCAAGGGCGTTGCCAATAGCGGAAGGGCCCCTTTGCGTGCAGGTTTTCCATACACAGGGCAGGACCTTCGAGGACAATAACCATATATATAAAAAGAAATTGCTTAAAGTTTCGCATGACTTAGATTTTCTGTCGTTGTGCGGGCGTCCACCGCTTCTGCAGATGGTGTCGTCAAGCTCGGACGTCTTCTTCCTTGGAACGACGGCCGTGATGAAGCTGTTGCTCCGATCAGATCAGATTCCCACAACTGCGCCCCCTACCTGGCGCGCCAAAGATGTCAGGGGAAATCGACACCTATGGAATCACTGGGATCCCTTCTACGGTTGGCGGGCGCGGGGTTGTGCAAAGAGCGGGTCTGACAGGAAGCACACAGATCGTTTACCCAGGTTCGGGCCGCGGAGATGCGTAATACCCTAGTCCTGCTTTGGTGGATGTATTTCAGTGTTCTTGTGTTCTTCAGCTAGCTACGGGGTGTAACTTGCCCGAAAGATCCAAATCCTTCTCCTAGTCGCCTCGGGCCTCCTTTTATATGCAAAAGGGGTCGCCACAGTGGCACACAGGAGGTGGAAAGGTGTACAGTGGATGAGTCTATCCTCTAGCACCGTCGGACAAACGCATTTAATGCGCTGGCGACGTGCCCCTCTTGCTTTATTGGGGACGGCGAGGAAGCACGTCCCAGCTGTCGCCGCCTCGCCTGGTTCCGACGCGCGTCCGAGCTGACGAGGCGTTGTTGCGCCATGTTGCCTGGCTGCTGGGCTGGCGCGGTGGCGGAGCCTTCACGAAGATTTGCATGCCACCTCGCAGGTGCTTGCTGGGTCGGTGTAGAGGTCGCTCATCGCCACGCAGGTGCCTACCCAGCTGGTTGAGCTAGCAGCTGCATGGGGACGGCGGTGGCGTCTTGGCAGACGTGGGCCTAGCTGCGGCCCCGCTGGTGTCCTCGGCAAGGGTCTTCCCGGGGCCCCGGCAAGGGTCTTGCCGTGGCGTCGTGGTCGTCCCCGGCAAGGATCTTGCCGGGGGACTTGTGGATTTCCTCGGCTAGGATCCCGCTGAGGGTCGTCGTCTTCTGGTCCTCATCTGATCTCATGTATTTATGATCTTGACAAAGATCTGCATGCCACCACGGAGGTGCCTCCCGAGCCTTGGTTCCAAGTTGGCGGCGTTTGGAACCCTTGGGCTCAAGGGTGGCCCACTCTGCTGGTGTTGGGCAAGTTGCCCCGGCAAGGCTCTTGCCGGGGCTGCGGAGGCCGCCCCAGCAAGGGTCTTGCCGGGGGAGTCTACCTCGCTCCTCTGCTCTTTGTGTCTCTGGTCTTGGCGTTGCCTTGGTTTGGCTTGTGCTCCGGCTTCCCTCCTCTGCCCTGCTAAGTTTGGCCGCGGGTGCGGCCCTGACTGCCCGTGCACAAGTAAAGGGGTCAAAAGGAGAGCCCCTACTTTTGTACACCGACACAAACGTTTGAGATATTAAAGTGGCAGCTATTTTTTTCAAAACGCCTTTGTTGGTTGTTATTCGAGTGCGCCTTCTCTCAAAATGGACACGAAAAATACCACATCATGTCGGGTGCCATTCCATGATAGCATGCCAATTTTCATGAATTTCAGACGAGTTTTGGCTTTACTACAATTTAAAAACAAAGTATCTCAACGTTTTGCCGGCAATCAACAGTGCATTGGTGTTTGAAATTCATTCCCATTTCCTGCATGGGACCTAAGCATGCAACCAAGGACACACATTTCATATGTCAAGCCATTTTTCTGCACTGGAGCATGTGCATGTATTTCAAATTTGAATTATGCACATAAATGCCTAGAAAACCCAGTTAATGTATAAAAATGTCCAAGCGAACCCCAAAAAATCCCAAAAATTGACACAACACTCCTGTCGTTCTATGTTGACACTAGAAAAATTTTGAAAGCAAGAAGAGGCAACGGATATCGTTTCGTCCCCAAGGGTGGCACATTCCCTATCGAAACCATCATGCTTGTTGTGAGAAGCTCTGGTTTGCGAGAACCTTATACCCAAACCTGCCCCAAATGGTACAAATATTTACCACACCATGTTGATGCCGCTCCATGATAGCATGTCAAGCTTCATGAACTTCAGATGAGTTTTGGATTTACTAGAATTTAAAAACCATGTATCTCAATGTTTGCGGCCGAGCGACGGTGGCAAGGTGTTTGACATCCATTCCCATTTCTTGCATGGGACCTAAGCATGCAACCAAGGACACAAATTTGATTTTTCAAACAATTTACATGCACTGGAGCATGTGCGTGTAGTTCAAATTTGAATTATGCACATAAATGCATAGAAAACTCAGTTAATGTATAAAAATGTCCAAACGAACCCCGAAAAATTCCTAAAATTAACACAACACTCATGTTGTTCTATGTTGACACTAGAAAAAAATTGAAATCAAGAAGAGGCAACGGATATCGTTTCGTCCAGAAAGGTGAAACGTTCCCTACTGTAACCATGAGGCTTGTTGTGAGAAGCTCTGGTTTGTGAGAAGCTTACACCCAACCTGCCCCAAATGGAACAATATTTTTACCACGGCATGTTGATGCTGTTCCATGCTAGCATGTCAAGTTTCATAAATTTCAAAAGCGTTTTCGATTTACTAGAATTTAAAAACCATGTATCTCAATGTTAGCGGCCGAGCGACGGTGGCAAGGTGCTTGACATTCATTCTCATTTCTTGCATGGGACTTAAGCATGCAACCAAGGACACACATTTCAATTTTGAACCCATTTATATGCACTAGAGCATGTGCATGTAGTTCAAATTTGAATTATGCACACAAATGCATAGAAAACTCAGTTAATGTATAAAAATGTCCAAGTGAACTCCGAAAAATCCCAAAAATTGACACAACACTCCTGTTGTTCTATGTTGACACGAGAAATATTTTGAATGTAAGAAGAGGCAACAGATATTGTTTCATCCCCCAAGGTGGCACGTTCCCTACCGAAACCATCAGGCTTGTGAGAGAAGTTGTGGTTTGCGAGAACCTTATACCCAAACCTGCCCCAAATGGGACAATATTTTTACCACGACATGTCGATGGCGTTCCATGGAATCATGTCATGTTTCATGAATTTCAGACGAGTATTTGATTTACTAGAATTTTAAAACCATGTATCTCAATGTTAGCGGCCGAGCGATAGTGTCAAGGTGTTTGACATTCATTCTCATTTCTTGCATGTGACCTAAGCTTGCAACCAAGGACACACATTTGATTTTGCAACCCGTTTTTATGGACTGGAGCATCTGCATGTAGTTCATTTTTGAATTATGCACATAAATGCCTAGAAAACTCAGTTAACGTATAAAAATGTCCAAACGATCCCCGAAAAATTCCAAAATTTAACACGACACTCCTGTTATTCTATGTTGACACCAGGAAAAAATTGAAAGCAAGAAGAGGCGACGAATATCGTTTTGTCCACAAAGGTGACACGTTTCCCTAACGGAACCATGAGGCTTCTTGTGAGAAGCGCTGGTTTGTGAGAAGCTTATACCATAACATGCCACAAATGGGACAATATTTTTTACCCCAGCATGTTGATGTCATTCCATGATAGCATGCCAAGTTTCATGAATTTCAGACGGGTTTTAGATTTACTAGAATTATAAAAGCAAGTACCTCAACATTTGCCAGAGAGCCACGGTGCCGTGGTGTTCGAAATTCAGGCCCATTTCTTACATGGGACATAAGCATAAACCCATGGACACATATATGATTTTACAACCCATGTTGGTGCACCGGAGCATGTGCATGTAGTTTAATTTTGAATTGACTGAAATGGATAGAAAACCAATTTAATGTATAAAATGTCCAAACGAACCCTGAATAATTCCAATTTTTTTACTACGCACATATAGTTGCATGTTCACTGCAAATAAAAGTTCTAGCAATTCAAACACCCTCCATTGCCGCTCTGACCCCATTATGTAATTCAAGTCAAGATGAACAATCAAGTAGATCGCACACAGTTTATTATCACCAACCGTGTGAGATGCAGTAAAAATATCTTGGAGCACCGTCCGTGTATAGTACGCCTATGGCTTACGCGAGAAGGTGCGCCGGCTACAGTCCACAGCCGGCGTGTCAAGCACACTACCTCGCTCCCCAAATATCATTTCACTGTTCAATCGTCGCCGGTGAAGGATGGGGACATGGACCCGCGTCGTGAGGGCAACTTCAGCGGCCCATCCGGCGAGAGCGCGGCCGCAGCCGCCATGTGTGTGCTAACAAGGTGCATGAGCGTGGCCGCAATCTGCGACCGGGCGGCCAAGGCAGCCCAAACGGCCACTGTTGCTTCTCAGGTGGCGGCAACAACATCTGCCTCGGGGATAGCAACTGGCGAGAGCGGCATAGCAGCTGTCCGTTCTGCAGCGGCGGCCTTAGCCCTGATGGAGGCCGCCCACGACCATGTCGAGGCCGCCCACGCCTAGCTCGTGGTGGTCACCGCACAAACCGAACGAAGCTTCTCCGACAATGGTCGACAACCCACAGCCGAAGAGGTGGCAATCACCGAGAGCATTCGAGCTGCCGTCCGTTCCTCCACCGCATACCTTGCCACGACGGAGCCCGTCCAAGCCCAGATCGTGACCACCCACGCCCATCTAGTGGCGGCCTTTTCCAAAGAGATGGCGGACGCGGATGGCGAGATGCTTGCCGAGTATGGTGTGATCGATGCCATGGAGCCCCTTCCCCAGGAGACCGTCGGGTGCGAGCTGGACATGGAGGAGGCAGCGGAGATCGATGAGCACTAGCCATAGTAGAACTCTTTGTTTTCTTTAATTAGAGTGCCGGTCTTTAATTTGTTAGAGTAATGTTTAGGTCAGCTAGCTCTGTTTAATTGCTGAACTTGCTCGATTAAGAAGTGTGGGTGTGCTGTAGTCTCCTTTGTGTACCCAAGTTATGCAATGACGTGGATGACCACTGTAACCAGGGGAATTCAAACCAAATTTTTTGACGTTCAAACTCATCACACACGGGTTAAGCTATCTGAATTGTTTGTGATGTTCACATATCGTACACAGTTCTGAATAAGGGACCGTGTCTGATGACACTTTGCGCCCCAGTTTTTTCGCTGAACCGATTCAAATTTTTTGGCTTCCGTGGAAATATCTACCTCCCCGCCCCCTCCCACTTACCAGAAGCCACATTTCTCCTGTTTCCGCCTTCCTTTCCAAGTTGAAACCTTCACTCCTTGCTTGCAGCGCCGCCTCCTCGCCGGTGACCCTCCTTCACGCTGCTCGGCCTCGTCTATCCAGGCAGGTAATCCACACCCTACCCCCATCCTTCTCCTCCTTCCACATCCCACATCACTACAAAAAAATACACTTCCGTGATGATATGTGTTTGTCACAGTAGGTCACGTTTTCTGTCATGCATGTACATCCATGACGATTTTATGACCGAATCAAGATAGTCATACCTCCACGACTTACCAAAATTATCATCACGGAAGTGTCCACTTCCATGACGATAAATCGTGCGTCATAGGAGTGCTTTCGTCAAGTGTGACCGACACATGGCATCCACCGTAACGGAATACCATTAAGCTATCGGGTCCGGTTTTGGATCAGATAACCCGTTAACAGCCCGGACCAATGATGATTTTCCACGTGTAAAATTCTCATTGGCTGGAGGAAACACGTGTCTGCTCCTCGATGGGCCAGATGTCGCTCGTCCATTGGAGGAGACATGCCTATGATACGTCGACATGTGGCAGGTCCCAACAGAGACCCATATAGGTTAAAATGGTCGGCCCAGTCAAAGGCCTGTAGTACTTACTCAGGTACTAGTGGGCCAGCCCAATAACGTCCTGTTTAATATAGGCCCATTTACGGCTCGAAGCCAGATCTGGCCCGTTAATTGTTCATCGAATATTTGGGCCCAATTATAGCCCAGTAAATTTCGGCCTGTTAGAGGCCCGATGTAGACATGGGCCCATTTCAGCCCGGTGTGTCTTTCGGCCTGGGAATGGCCCGTGCTGCCCATGGGCCATATATGGTCTGACGCGACATCCGACCCACTAACGGCCCGTGGTAAAGGTGGCAACAGTTCAGCCCAACGTGACTTTGGGCCTGTTAAAGGCCTGCCGTATAATTCGGCCCGTTGATGCATGTACTAAGCTTTGGGCCTCATAAAGGCCCATGATATCAGTGGGCCAACTAAGGCCCAAGAAATGTTTCGGCCTGGTAACGGCCAGTCATATAACTGGCCCAAAAAAGGCCCGGTCTACATTTCAGCCTGCTGAAGACCCGTCGACGACTAGTGAAAATTGAGGCCCAACATGCATTTCGGCCTGCTAAAGGCCCATGGTTTCGCCTGGGCCGTAACAGGCCAGTAGAATATTCAGCCTGTTAATGGCCCAACGCTACCTGGGCCAATCTAAGCGCTGGGTCCACAAAAGGCCCAACTAAAATTTGGGCCGAATATAGGCCGGAGTAAGTTGTGGGCCTGGCGCAAAGTGTGAAGGCCCCAATGGCCATTCGGGCCCAAGAAAGATGCAGGCCGGCCCAATTGTGGCCGGCTAAAAACCAGGCCCGTTAGAGGCGAATGTTTCGGCCCGGTCGACTACATTAGATTTTTTCAGATAGCGAATGATGGTAGTAACTAGTAGGAATTAAGAACAAACCTACTCTATACAATAAAGAAATTACGGCATAGTAACTTAGAATAAACCTACACTATACAATAAACGATTTATGGTATATTACATGCACTGGGCATCGAAGTTCGCCACCAGTGATCATAAAGCGCAACGAAGAAGCAGATTACAAAAACTGGGCACCATTGCAGCATAACAAAATAATACTGAACTGAGACCATTTCCAAGATAGTTCAAGAAAGGTTAGCCTTGCACGGGAACTGCTGCGCAAGCTGCTGAGCAAGGCTGTGAGACCGGCCTAGCATGTCGGTCATAGCTTCTAGGTGTAGTTGTTTAGCAATGAGGTTCTCATTGGTGTTCTCCGCAATCTTTCTTAGAGATAGGACTTCAAGTCGAAGTTGAGTTGCAGAATGCCTTTCTGCTAGAACTTGGGACTGAAGAAGTCGAACTGATTCAGACAGCGAATTCTGTGAGCTTGTCTGACTGCTAGTCTCAAGTAACTTGAACACTCATCATGACAAGACTTTGGGGTTGTCTCGCTATCTTCAAGATGTTTTGCCTTTTTGCTGCAATATATGTTGGGTTTGTCTCACAGCCTTCAGCAGACTTGTGCATGCCATCAGGCATATCACCCTAAAACAAGCAGAGAGATGACAGGTTTTCCACGTGTATAAACAAAGATGATAACTGTGCTGTCAATTCCATCCAATTTCAAATTAGAAAATAAAGAGTAAGTTCAAAATATCAATAGCATAATCTGGCATTGTTCATAATGCGGGGAGCTTCACCACACTACTGGATTACCATGTCAACATAACAAGCATAGATGAAGGGCAAAGACAATCATTGTATCTATTTTGGTTAATGTGCATGGCATGTTGTTCATACCATCAGCCACATTAGTAAGATAAAACAGGAGATGACAAGGTGCAAACGTGGGCTGCTTCACCACACACTGGATTATAGATCCACAAAAACAAGCATACATATAGGGAGTATTGAGTAATGTGCATGGTATGAATAAGGAATTTGGTTTTACAAGTAAAACTTGGAACTTGCGGTTCTTGCTAACATGCATTTTGATAGAAACAGTAAACTAAACAGCAGTAAATGATAGGGAGTATGAGCAAATTAAACAGCAGTTGAGGATAAAGGCTTTAGAAGGACTGACTTACATTAACAGTTAACACCGGCTTTATAATGCCCATCTCCATGTCAAGGGAAGGATAACTCAAGAATTTCAGCACATAATCTTCTTCATAAGCATTGCCTGTACTCTACATTTTGTAGAGAGTAATTATAGATATGATAATACTGGAAGGGATAGAGGATAATGAAGATAAGATGCAGATTCATGCTACATAATCAACTACCAATCCCTGGAAGTACAAGCATTACAGGACAAAATGTACTGACAAGACCAATGGGCTACACTTCTGCACTTTTATTGTCTGTGTATTCAACTTTTTGGTAAGATTAAATATAGATCTGATATCTTCTGTAAATGGTGGGCGAGGGAGATAAGATGCAAAATGCTACACAATGAACCAATCCCTCTTCCCATAATACAAGAGTGTTTTGAACATTGGTGTACTGTACAAAACGTTCTTATATTATGGGACGGAGGGAGTAGCTGTTAATGTAAGTACAGTGATAGACGACGTTCAGTCCTTACAAGAGGACCGCAGAGCTAAACCTCTTCAAAAGCATTCGGTTGATTCTAAATTTATGTAAGAGTCCATAGGATCTTATAATGTCCACCAAATGGACGATAACGAGGCTAACATGTCAAGTGATGCTACATAATCAAACAACTATGAAAGTAAGTATGGTCATACATGGCAAGAGGTACTCACAAGAGCAATGCAGTGTGCAGTATAGTTGCGAGATTCTGTGGTCCCTTGAGAATGACTGTTCTTCTGCTAACAATTTTTTTTACAAGTGAGACATTAAGGCAAATGCAGAAATGTAGTTCAAATTGGGATGTGATATCATAGACAGTACCTTATGCTGCAGACGAGACCAATGTGTAACAAGATTATTCCAGTCACACTCGGATAAATGTAGCACCGGAGACTTTACAGAAATTTCGTTTAGAAATGCTGGTGCTCGCGGGCTGCGGCCCGGGTCCTGTCTGCGACCGGCCCGCTGCTCGCCCGTATTGGCACGGGCCGTTCGGCTCCCGACGAGCTGATCACCGTGATCGTCTTCTTCTTGGGAGCCATGGCGATGAAGAACTGCTTGGCCAACTACTAGACCAGATTCTCACAATTGCGCCCCCTACCTGGCGCGCCAAAGATGTCGGTGGGAAACGACACCTATGGGATCACGAGAATCCCTACTACGGTTGCCAAGGCGCAAGGTTTCGAGAAGAGCAGGAATAATACTCAACACAAGGATCGTTTACCCAGGTTCAGGCCGCGAGGATGCGTAATACCCTAGTCCTGCTTTGGTGGATGTATTGAGAGAGTTCTTGAGCTCTCGAACTAGCTATGGTGGCTGCGTTGTTCAAAAGAGCCGAATCCCCCTACAGTATGCCATGGGCCTCCTTTTATAGTCGAAAGGGGCTGCCACAGTGGCACACAAGAGGTGGAAAGGCCTACAGTGCTACGAGCTTATCACTCATATTACAGGACATGATGCATTTAATGCATTGCTTAGGTGTCCCCTTGCTTTATCGGGGACGGGAACAAGGCCCGTCCCGTCCGTCGCCGCTCCTCCTCACTTCGACACGCACCCTGGCCAGCGATGCATGCGGCGCCATGTAGGCAGGTAGGCAGCTGAGGTGGCGCGGTGGTAGAGTCTTCATGAAGATCATGCCGCCACGCAGGCGTTTGCTGAGTTGGCCCGGAAGCTGCATGTTGCCACGTAGGTGCCTGCCCAGCTGGTTGGGCTGGCAGCTGCATACGAATGGCAGTGGAGACTTGGTTGGTGCGGGCCTGGCAGTGGCCCCACTGGCGCCCTAGGAAAGAGCCTTGCCGGGGGGCCCCGCAAGGGTCTTGCCGTGGCATTGCAGTCGTCCCCGGCAAGGCGCTTGCCTGGGGTCTTGTGGATCTCCTCGGCAAGGATCCCGCCGAGGGTCGCCGTCTTTTAATCTTCATCTGATCTCATATCTCTATGTTCTTGACAAAGATTTGCATGCCACCACGGAGGTGCCTCCCGAGCCCTAGTTCCAATGTGGTTGGTTGAGTTGGAACCCGCGGGTTCAAGGGTGACGTGCTCCGCTGGTGTGGGCGAGCTGCCCCGGCAAGGGTCTTGCCGGGGCCGCTGAGGCTGCCCCGGCAAGGGCCTTGCTGGGGGAACCTGTTTCGTCCCTCAGCTTCTCTGTGTTCTTGGCCTTGGCGTTGCCTTGGCTGTCTTGGGCTTTGGCTTTTCTCCGGCTTCCCTCTTCTGCCCTGCCTAGTGTGGTCGTGGCGCGTGGCTCCGACTGCCCGTGCATAAGTAAAGGGGTACAAAGGTGCGCCCCTACTTTTGTACACCGACACTCTTTGATCTTGGGCTAACCTATTTTGCAATTAAAGTTCCGATTGGATTCCGAAAAGTTGATGTTAGCAAAACATCTCAACTGGGAGTTATAACAGCAAACTAGTTAAACAAACAAGGAATTAAAGAGTTTCAATTGGATGCTGAAAAGTAGTTATTAAAATCATTGTAACCGGTTTTTGCAGCAGCAAAGCAGTTAAACAAACAAGTTTTGCAAAAGGTACCTGTTGTGGCATTGGAGTTTCTCTTGGATCCTGAAAAGTTGAGTAGCCAGTAACGTGATTAGAGCAACCGGTTGCAGCAGCAAAGCAGTTAAACAAACAAGTTTTGCAAAAGGAACCAGTTCTGGCATTGGAGTTTCTCTTGGATCCTGAAAAGTTGAGTAGTCAGTAACTTGATTAGAGCAATAAATTACAGCAGCAAACCTGTTACACAAATATATTTTTGAAAATGTACCTGATGTGCAATTGGACTTCCAATTCGATCCTGAAAACTAGAAGTTGGTAAGATGATTACAGCAACAAGTTACAGCAGCAAACCAGGTAAACAAGGAAGTTTCTGAAAACATACCTGTTGTGCCAACGGAGTTTCAGTTGGATCCTTCAAACTTGAATGTTAGCAATCAATAAATAAAGTTTTGCAAGAGCCATAAGAAACTAACATCAAATTAGTAAAACTAACCGGTTTTGGCAACGTATTTAATTACACATGAACTAGTAAAACTAACAAGTTCTTGGCAACGTATTAAAGTAACAAGTCGGCACCGTTTACCAGCAACACAGACATCTGTAAATTTCTTTGATGTAAGCAAAATGATTCCAACACATATATAAGTTAAAAAGACGGTGTCCCTCATATAAACCTGACAGTTGTCAATCTATGAACATGCAAACATTACTAGTGCTACAAGTGATAACAGCAAACCATTTAAACAAATAGGGTATCAGAACGTAAATTACACGTGAATTCTACTGCACCCTAGAAGTACATATGACCAGCTATCTATGTGCTTAAGTAGCTATTTAAGTTCAGGCAAACAGGTAATTCTTAACAGTAAGTATCAAACTCATAGATAGGTGCAGTCTAAAATAGGATTAACAGGCTATGGCATTATGTAATCAGTAGCAAACTAAATTAAGCCAATCAATGTAATTGAACAATTTTGCAATAAGTGCCTAACTAAAATTCCGAGAAGCAGATAACTGAACTTATGCTAGCTCTTTGTACAGGCACACTGCAACTTCTTTTTTGCTTACAAGGTTCTACGAAGGAGTCCATGGCATCAATTGCTTGGATACATAGTCCCGATACTTCTTTCTTCCCACACTGCATTGGTAAGTCAAATGGTTAATCTGGTAAGATGGTGCGTCCTTGATATGTTATATGAGGATGTGTAGTCAGACTAGTTGTAGCCACACACATCACACTGGCTTTTATTGTATATTTCATGCGATTACATTTGGCGTATAGAGATCTAAGCAATCTATAATAGGATGAAAAGACTGGCATCCTTCACATTATTGGTGAACTCAGTTCATAGAAACAAGCAATTCAACCATTCTATGGGTAAATCAAAAGCGCCACTAGAATAAAATCACTACCCCAATCATACACACAAAAAGGGGCGACGCCACCATAGAGGCTGGTATGGGTGGCCGCCTCGGGTGGCTGGAAACTGTGCACCTAGTTTGAGTAGTCCAGGTTGGCCCAGGCTAGTTTTGTTCAACCCAACGCACAAGAATGCAATGTAAAAAATGAAGAAAAATGTTTCAATTTGGATGGGCCAATAACGTAAGTGCAAGGCAGGCCCTATAGCAGGCTCGCGGCCCAAACGAGCGCCTCCCATATCGATCGATAGCAGGAAAAATCCCAAATCCTTCGCTCCAGCCTCCAGTCTGGTTCGCTCCTAACCTAGCCGCTGCTGGACAGACCGACACAGCACTTCCTCGGCCCCTCATTGGAGGGCGGTCGCCGGGCTTCAATCGAACAGAAGGACAAGAAGATGAAGATCCAACCCTAGGTGTAGCCTGCGTGGGAGGCAGCGGCGGCAGCACGGGCATGGCATCGAGCTTGCGCAAACGGACAGTCGCAACTTGCAAGAGTAGCATGCGCAATGAGCAGGTACATCACATCCCTGATTATATCTAATTCAAGTGTTCAATTTCTGGCCAATAGTTAAAGCTGACGGTGTTGTAAAACTGCTTGTATGTAGGGAATCTATGAGAAAATGAAACCAATTTCTGCTTATTTTATAAATCCCCCAATCAATACTGAACTGACTGAATCTGATGTATCTAATCAAGTTTTCGGTGCAAACATAGAAGCTCATGTTGTTCTTGAGCCTGAAGTGTCTAATGAACAGACTACTAATGAAGGATTTGATGCAAACATTTTACATGCTCCTGGTGATGAACATATAGTGTCTAATGAGGGATCTAATGCAAGCATTTTGCAAGCTCCCATTGAAGGATTTAGTGTCTAATGATGATCTGTTATGTTGAGAGAGACATAGAGATTTGCAGGCATTGATGACAAGCAAATTATAGTACATTTTCATGGCTTGAGGAAACGTCGAGGCCATCTACCAGAAAGTCCCACATATCATGACAACGTAGCATAAATACTTTTCTAATCTGTTGTTTGAAACTATTGGCATACTTGTGCAGGATAGATATATTGATATACAGTTTGCGCACTGGTTATAGGTGCAATTACACTTCGATATTTTCAGCTAGAGAACGAATAATTCAAGCAGGTACAGACCATGTTAGTAGTCCTTGTACACCATGTTGCATTTTGTGTTTTTTGGTGCTTGTATCATTTAGTGTTTTATAATCTGAACTACTTTGGATCATTATCTGGTTTTCAAAGTGCATGTAGCTTCTTCACATTTCTCAAGTTATGTTGATTTCTGGAGTGCAAGTGCCTTCGTATTTTTTAAGTTAAATGTTCGCCCCTGGTAACTTGAATTCGTGGATCCGCCACTGCACACAAATCATACATGCATGCCAGTACGAATTAAATGAAATGCAGGGACTTACGCTAGCGCGTTGTACAGGCTCACTGCAGCTCTGCTTGCGCTTGGGATGTTCCATGTACAAGTCCATGTTACCACTTGCTTGGATGTGCAGGCCTTGTGCTCCTTGCATCCCCCTCTGCATTTTTGACACGGCGAATGGTTGGTCAAATAAGAGGAATCGACCTTGCTGTTGTACCGGAGGACAGATACTTACAAGGTTATACGGGTGTGTAGGATGTGTACCAGATCCCGTAGCGTCGTCATGCTTCACTAAAAATTAGTTTTGCTTGTTTCAGATGATATCTCCAGAAGAAATAAGAGTTAAAGTAAGAGTTCCATAGGCGTGTAAGCTAAGTGAGCAGTGAAAAGATATCCAAACATCGTCGAAATAGTGCACAAGGGAGTGATGTGTGGATACCTAGTTCGGGCCGGCGTTTTGGCATGCTCACCTAGCTAGAGTGCGGGTCACTTCAGAGCCATTGAGGGTTATGCGCTGACGTTGGTTGGCCGCGCACGGTTGCAGATCTTGTGTGGCAGCGGAGCGCTACGATGCGGTGGACGAGACCGTTGGTGAAGCCCCAACGGCCTCGGGGGCGTAGGTGCGACGATGTGCTCGGTGAAGTAGCCCCGGTGAGGTGGGAGACGGCATCGGTGAAGCGCACCTGATGCGGTGGAAGGCGGTGTCTGTGAGGCACGTCGGATGCGGCGCCCGACGTTGACGGTGGACCACCCGGTGCGGTGGACGAGGGCTGATGTCTACTACGCAACCTTCTTCTTGTAGACGTTGTTGGGGATCCAAGTGCAGAGGTTTGTAGGACAGTAGCAAATTTCCCTCAAGTGGATGACCTAAGGTTTATCAATCCGTGGGAGGCGTAGGATGAAGATGGTCTCTCTCAAACAACCCTGCAACCAAATAACAAAGAGTCTCTTGTGTCCCCAACACACCCAATACAATGGTATATTGTATAGGTGCACTAGTTCGGCGAAGAGATGGTGATACAAGTGCAATATGGATGGTAGATATAGGTTTTGTAATCTGAAAATATAAAAACAGCAAGGTAACTAATGATAAAAGTGAGCACAAACGGTATTGCAATGCGTTGAAACAAGGCCTAGGGTTCATACTTTCACTAGTGCAAGTCCTCTAAACAATAATAACATAATTGGATCATATAACTATCCCTCAACATGCAACAAAGAGTCACTCCAAAGTCACTAATAGTGGAGAACAAACGAAGAGATTATTGTAGGGTACGAAACCACCTCAAAGTTATCCTTTCTGATCGATCTATTCAAGAGTCCGTAGTAAAATAACATGAAGCTATTATTTCCGTTTGATCTATCCTAGAGTTCATACTAGAATAAATCAACCAAAACCCTAATGTCACCTAGATACTCCAATGTCACCTCAAGTATCCGTGGGTATGATTATACGATATGCATCACACAATCTCAGATTCATCTATTCAAACAACACAAAGAACTTCAAGGAGTGCCCCAAAGTTTCTACCGGAGATTCAAGACGAAAACTTGTGCCAACCCCTATGCATAAGTTCACAAGGTCACTGAACCCGCAAGTTGATCACCAAAACATACATCAAGTAGATCACGTGAATATCCACTTGTCACCACAGATAAGCACATGCAAGACATACATCAAGTGTTCTCAAATCCTTAAAGACTCAATCCGATAAGATAACTTCAAGGGAAAATTCAATCCATTACAAGAGAGTAGAGGGGGGAGAAACATCATAAGATCCAACTATAATAGCAAAGCTCGTGGTACATCAAGATCATGCATGCCATATCAAGATCACGAGAGAGAGAGAGAGATCAAACACATAGCTACTGGTACATACCCTCAGCCCCGAGGGTGAACTACTCCCTCCTCGTCATGGAGAGCACCGGGATGATGAAGATGGCCACCCGTGAGGGATCCCCCCTCTAGTAGGGTGCCGGAACAGGGTCCCGATTGGTTTTTCGTGTCTACAGAGGCATGCGGCGGCGAAACTCCCGATCTAGGTTATGTTCTGGAAGTTTGGGTGTATATAAGAGGTGTTGGGGTCGGGAACAAGTCAGGGGGGTCTCCGAGGCGGCCACGAGGTAGGGGGCGTGCCCAGGGGGTAGGGCACGCCCCCACCCTCGTGGGTGCCTCAGGGCTCTTCTGGTCCATCTCCGATACTCCATGGGCTTCTTCTGGTTCAAAAATAATCTCCGTGAAATTTCAGGTCAATTGGACTCCGTTTGATTTTCCTTTTCTGTGATACTCAAAAACAAGGAAAAACAGAAACTAGAACTGGGCTCTAGGTTAATAGGTTAGTCCAAAAAATCATATAAAATAGCATATAAATGCATATAAAACATCCAAGATAGATAATATAATAGCATGGAACAATAAAAAATTATAGATACGTTGGAGACGTATCAGCATCCCCAAGCTTAATTCCTGCTCGTCCTCGAGTAGGTAAATGATAAAAACAAAATTTTTGATGTGTAATGCTACCTAACATAATTTTCAATGTAATTTTCTTTAATGTGCCATAAATGTTCAGATCCGAAAGATTCAAGATAAAAGTTTAATATTGACATAAGAATAATAATACTTCAAGCATACTAACAAAGTAATCATGTCTTCTCAAAAGAACATGGCTAAAGAAAGCTATCCCTACAAAATCATATAGTCTGGCTATGCTCTATCTTCATCACACAAAATATTTAAATCATGCACAACCCCGGTTTCAGCCAAGCAATTGTTTCATACTTTAGTATTCTCAAACTTTTTCAATCTTCACGCAATACATGAGCGTGAGCCATGGACATAGCACTATATGTGGAATAGATAGGTGGTTGTGGAGAAGACAAAAGGAGAAGATAGTCTCACATCAACTAGGCATATCAACGGGCTATGGAGATGCCCATCAATAATATCAATGTGAGTGAGTAGGGATTGCCATGCAACGGATGCACTAGAGCTATAAGTGTATGAAAGCTCAACAAAAGGAACTAAGTGGGTGTGCATCCAACTTGCTTGCTCACGAAGACCTAGGGAACTTTGAGGAAGCCCATCATTGGAGTATACAATCGAAGTTCTATAATGAAAATTCCCACTATTATATGAAAGTGACAACATAGGAGACCCTCTATCATGAACATCATGGTGCTACTTTGAAGCACAAGTGTGGTAAAAGGATAGTAGCATTGTCCCTTCTCTCTTTTTCTCTCATTTTTTGGTGGGCTTCTTTGGCCTCTTTTTTATTATTTGGGCTTCTTTGACCTCTCTTTTTTGGGGGGGCTTCTTTGGCCTCTTTTATTTTTCATAAAGTCCGGAGACTCATCCCAACTTGTGAGGGAATCATAGCTTCCATCATCCTTTCCTCACTGGGACAATGCTCTAATAACGAAGATCATCACACTTTTATTTACTTACAACTCAAGAATTACAACTCGATACTTAGAACAAAATATGACTCTATGTGAATGCCTCCGGCGGTGTACCACGATATGCAATGAATCAAGAGTGACATGTATGAAAATTATGAACGGTGGCTTTGCCACAGATACGATGTCAACTACATGATCATGCTAAGCAATATGACAACGATGAAGCGTGTCATAATAAACAGAACGGTGGAAAGTTGCATGGCAATATATCTCGGAATGGCTATGGAAATGCCATAATAGGTAGGTATGGTGGCTGTTTTGAGGAAGGTATATGGTGGGTTTATGGTACCGGCGAATATTGCGCGGTACTAGAGAGGCTAGCAATGGTGGAAGGGTGAGAGTGCGTATAATCCATGAACTCAACATTAGTCATAAAGAACACATATACTTATTGCAAAAATCTACAAGTCATCAAAACAAAGTACTACACTCATGCTCCTAGGGGAAGGGTTGGTAGGAGTTAACCATCGCACGATCCCGACCTCCACACTTAAGGAAGGCAATCAATAAATAAATCATGCTCCAACTTCATCACATAACGGTTCACCATACGTGCATGCTACGGGAATCACAAACTTTAACACAAGTATTCCTCAAATTCACAATTACTATACTAGCATGACTCTAATATCACCATCCTCATATCTCAAAACAATCATCAAGCATCAATCTTCTCATAGTATTCAATGCACTTTATATGAAAGTTTCTATTATATCCCTCTTGGGTGCCCATCATATTAGGACTAAATTCATAACCAAATCATATTACCATGTTGTTTAAGACTCTCAAAATAATATAAGTGAAGCATGCGAGTTCATCTATTTCTTCAAAATAAAACCACCGCCGTGCTCTAAAAGGATATAAGTGAAGCACTAGAGCAAATGACAAACTACTCCGAAAGATATAAGTGAAGATCGATGAGTAGTCGAATAATTGTGCAACTATGTGAAGACTCTCTAACATTTAAGAATTTCAGATCTTGGTATATTATTCAAACAGCAAGCAAAACAAAATAAAACAAAATGACGCTCCAAGCAAAACACATATCATGTGGTGAATAAAAATATAGCTCCAAGTAAAGTTACCGATGAACGAAGACGAAAGAGGGGATGCCTTCCGAGGCATCCCCAAGCTTAGGCTCTTGGTTGTCCTTGAATATTACCTTGGGGTGCCTTGGGCATCCCCAAGATTAGGCTCTTGCCACTCCTTATTCCATAGTCCATCAAATCTTTACCCAAAACTTGAAAACATCACAACACAAAACTCAACAGAAAACTCGTAAGCTCCGTTAGCATAAGAAAATAAAAACACCACTTAGGTACTATTGTGAACTCATTATAAATTCATATTGGTGTAATATCTACAGTATTCCAACTTCTCTATGGTTCATACCCTCCGATACTACTCATAGATTCATCAAAATAAGCAAGCAACACATAGAAAACAGAATCTGTCAGAAACAGAACAGTCTGTAGTAATCTGTCACTATCGAATACCTATGTAACTCCAAAAATCCTACCAAATTAGGAAAACCTGAGACATTTGTGTACCAATCAAGAGAAAAAAGAATCATATCAAAAGCACGTTTCTATGAATTATCAAAACTAATTTACTGGGCGTAATAGTTTCTCATTTTCAGCAGGATCAACACAACTATCACTGTAAGCTATCCTAAAGGTCTTACTTGGAAATTTGTTGAAACAAAAGCTATAAAACATGATTACTACAGTAGAATAATCATGTGAATGCACAAAAATAGTAGGGGTAAATATTGGGTTGTCTCCCAAAGCGCTTTTTTCTTTAATGCCTTCTAAGCTAGGCATGATGATTTCAATGATGCTCATATGGAAGATAAGAATTGAAACATAAAGAGAGCATCATGAAGCATATTACTAACACATTTAACTCTAACCCAGCTCGTTCTCGCGGGCTGCGGCCCGGGTCCTGTCCGCGATCGGCCCACTACTCGCCCGCACTGGCATGGGCCGTTTGGCTCCCGACGAGCCGATCGTCGTGATCTTCTTCTTCTTGGGAGCCATGGCGATGAAGAACCGCTAGGCTAACTGCTAGATCAGATTCTCACTACTGCATCTCCTCCTGCCCTACGTGCCAAAGATGTTGGTGGGAAACGACACCTATGGTATCACTGGAATCAATTCTACGGTTGGCGGCCGCGGGGTTGTGAGAAGAGCAGGTCTAACAGGAAGCACACGGATCGTTTACCTAGGTTCGGGCCGCGAGGATGCATAATACCCTAGTCCTCCTTTGGTGGATGTATTGAGTGTTCTTGTGTTCTTGAGCTAGCTACGGGGTGTAACTTGCCCAAAAGAGCTGAATCCCTCTCCAGTATGCCATGGGCCTCCTTTTATAGTCGAAAGGGGCTGCCACAGTGGCACACAGGAGGTGGAAAGGTCTGCAGTGCTGCGAGCTTATCGTCCGTAGTACAGGACAAGATGCATTTAATGCATCGCTTAGTTGTCCCTTAGCTTTATTGGGGACGGCAACGAGGCCCGTCCCGTCCGTCGCCGCCTCGCCTTGCTCCGACACGCACCCAGGACAGCGATGCATGTGGCGCCATGTAGGCAGGCAGGCAGCTGAGGTGGCGCAGTGGTAGGGTCTTCACGAAGATCTACATGCCACCACGCAGGTGCTTGCTGAGTTGGTGTAGAGGCCGCCCGTCGCTACGCAGGTGCCTGCCCAGCTGGTTGAGCTAGCAGCTGCTTGGGGACGGCAGTGGAGTCTTGGCCGGTGCGGGCCTAGCTGCGGCCCCGCTGATGCCCTCGGCAAGGGTCTTGCCGGGGGCCTGGCAAGGGTCTTGCCGTGGCGTTGCAGTCGTCCCCGGCAAGGCACTTGCCGGGGGTCTTGTGGATTCCCTCGGCTGGGATCCCACCGAGGGTCGCCGTCTTTTGGTCCTCATCTGATCTCACATGTTTAGGATCTTGACAAAGATCTGCATGCCACCTCAGAGGCGCCTCCCGAGCCCTGGGGTCCAACGTAGTTGGTTGGGTCGAAACCTGTGGGCTCAAGGGTGGCTTGCTCTGTTGGTGTTGGGCAAGTCGCCCCGGCAAGGGTCCTGCCGGGGGAGTCCACCTTGCCCCCTTTGCTCTTTGTGTTTCTGGTCTTGGCGTTGCCACTGACCGCCTTGTGCCTCTGGCTTCTCTCCGGCTCCCCTCCTCTTCCCTGCTTAGTGTGGCCGCGGGGTGCGGCTCTAACTGCCCGTGCACAAGTAAAGGGGTCAAAAGGAGAGCCCCTACTTTTGTACACCGATAGGAGCCCCCGGGCCTAGGCCACACATAAGCGCGACGCGTTGTTGGGCTAGGCCCAAAACGGTGCGCGGGCAGGTGGGGCGGATTTTACCGCAGTAATTGTTCGTTTGCTGCACTTCCCCACGACCCGCGTTGAACGCGCGACGTGGAGGGTCGTGCGTGACGTGGGAGTCATGCGTGGGGCGGTTCCCGCACGCATGCGTCACATCGTGGTAAAGGGGCGGCTGGTGCCTTCCCCAGGAAAGAGGGAGGCGCAGAGGCGCGGCTCATTTACTCGGGCGGACCCGGGTCATGGCCTTTAAGGCGTCCGTGCCCCATGATCATGGGATGGGGAACGGTCGCCTCACCCGTCCCCTCGGCTCTGCTTGCTCGCCACGTGTCCCTCATGCAGGTAGCAGGCGGTGGAGGCGGGAAACCGGGCCGTCACTGATTGGGGCAGTGGGTCGGTCCTGATTCCTGCGCCCCTGGTGACTGGATTGGTCGAGTGGGGCGGCCGAGCCCTGACCCCACCCCTTTATAAGAAGAAGAGGGGGACGGCATCCCATATTCCCCCATCATCCATTTCCTTCCGCCTCCGCTCCTTTCTTCCACCTGCCATGGCGAGAGGAGGCGTTGGTCCTTCAACGGTGGTAGCGAGGGTTGCTGCTCGACAGCGCGTCCCCCCTTCCTAGGAGCTCGCGGCGGCGGAGCCGGCCGTGAGGGGAAGGGGAAGGGGGCGAGGCCGAGGTCGTCGTGGCGCTCAGGGAAGAGGTGGACGGGGCGGCGCACCAGTCCTGCCTCCGCCAGTGGTGCCCCTCCCGCTGGAGGGCCACCGCGTCGCCGTCTTCGTCTTCCTACCCTGTTTGCTCGGGAAATGGAGCGTAATCCGCCCCAAATCCTCAGGTTGAACATGAGGGGCTGCGGGAATGGCGGTACGCAGGTCGACGTCGACGTTCGCTCGCATCCACAGCCTGACGGTAGGGCTCGTCCTCTATTTCAAGTTAATGGAGGACGGCCTGCTCTCCGTCAAGGTCTTCGGAGATCTTGGAACTCGCCTGAAGTGCTGCATGGAAAGCTCCTCCGACGATGAAGATTCTTCCTCGAGCGGGAGTGACGAGGAGGACAGCGACAGCGACGACGAGGGAGTCGAGCGGCGGGATGCCGACCCCGACTCTGACTGACCGCGTTGCCCCTCCCTCGGCCTCGCACCCTGCCGAGGGCCTTCCTCGTCAAGCTGTCCATCGGCGCGCTCCCCGTCGTCTCCTTGGGCGGCTGGCGTAGCAGGGCCGGAGAAGGCGAAGAATGCGGGTGGCGACCGTCAAATCGGAGTACGCGGGCACCGACGCCTTCGTCGCCTATTGGCGGGCCGCTGCCTCATCTTCCAGCTCCCCTCCCAGCACCGGGATGCTCTCTTGGTGCCTTCTGCTTCTCGCACCTTGCCTAGGCGCTCTTTTCACCCTCCTGCCACCTTGTTCCATCTTCTGGGGAGAGGGACAAGAAAGGGATTACGGGCATCTTATCTTTTTTTAGTTTGTAAGCCTGCGGTCACTAGTTAGACTGCTCATGTGTTTAATTCCGTATGAACTGTACCTGTATGGGATGTTTTCAATGAAAAAGGGTGTTTGCCGGGTTCTTTGTGCGTGAGCGAGGCCCATGCCAAGGACGAATCCTTGTTATTTTTAAGATAAACATTGTCGCCCGGCAACAGGCCTTGCCGTCTCTCCACTTCAGTCGACCATTCTCGCGCTTTAAGCGGAGGCAGGGGTGAAGTAGAGTTAGGCCCCTCGTTCATTTCCTTGCCACCGTGACTACGACCAAATTCTGACCCAGGAGGTAGCTCTTGGGTACAGGAAAGGGGGAGCACGGTGGTTTTAAGAATGTAAACGAGGTTTCACATGTCCCAGTTCTATACGGAAATGCATAACAGGGGGATGGAAGACTTATCTGAACCCGCAGCCCCCGACAACCTTGGCTTGCCGTAGTTGGATCCTTGTATCTTCAGCCCCCGGCAGTCTTGGCCTGCCGGGGCCGGAGCGCCTATTCGTTCTCTTTTTCCCAAGCAGCTCAGCAGAAGTGTCCACGTGCCCTACGAACCAAAGAGAACAGAAAGACGCACACTCGACCTCTAGGCTAGGGGTTAGTCGCTGCTAAGCACTATCAACCCTAACCGAGGGAGAGACTTAACCTAGCATGCATGCTATCACTTAGGGCGCCAGCGCTTCGTTTATTTATGCTCAGGGTCTGCGCCTGGCTTTGTACAGAGGGTTACATGCCTTGTCGGCAAAGCTTGTACAAAAGGTGGCTTGCCGGGAGGTCCGGCAGATCGCGCCTCATGGGTAAAACTTGCGAAGATGTTCGATGTTCCAGGAGTTGCTCACTGGAATAGCATCTTCGGTCTCCAGGCGGACGGCGTCGGGCCTGGTGACTCGTATTACCCGATAAGGGCCTTCCCACTTTGGCGTCAACTTGTTGGAATTCTTGGCCGACTGAACGCGCCGAAGAACAAGGTCGCCTTCCTCAAAGCTTCGGGCATGAACCTTGCGGCTATGGTAGCGGCGCAAGGCTTGCTGGTAGCGTGTTGCTCTCACAGCCGCCCAAAGATGATCTTCCTCAAGGAGCGTTGCGTCATCTTGCCGCAGTTGCTCTTGCTCAAGCTCGTCGTAAGCGAGCACTCAAGGTGACCCGTATATGAGTTCCGTGGGGAGAACTGCTTCTGCCCCGTATACCAGGGCAAAGGGTGTCTGGCCGGTGGCTCGATTTGGCATCGTCCTGATCGACCAAAGAACCGCCGGCAACTCATCAATCCAGCGCCTTCCGCTCTTGTGCAGCCTATCAAAAGTCTTTGTCCTCAGGCCACGCAACACTTCAGCATTTGCCCTCTCCGCCTGGCCGTTGCTCCGTGGGTGTGCCACGGAAGCAAAACAGACCTTGCTGCCGAGGTCTTGGATGTATTGCATGAACGTGTGGCTCGTGAACCGCATGCCATTGTCGGTGATGACCCTGTTTGGTATACCAGAACGGCAAACTAGCCCTTTGAAGAACTTGACGGCTGACTGTGCGGTAACCTTCCTCACTGCCTCCACCTCCGGCCACTTTGTGAACTTGTCGATTGCGACGTACAAGTACTCAAAGCCCCCGACAGCGCGAGGGAAAGGGCCGAGTATGTCGAGCCACCAAACTGAAAACGGCTAGGAGAGAGCTAGGGATTGTTTGAAGGGTTGAGCTGGCTGATGAAGCTTCTTCGAATGGAACTGGAACGCTTTACACCTGGTTACTAGTGCCGTCGCATCTTGGAGGGCGGTGGGCCAGAAGAAGCCTTGCCGGAATGCCTTGCCGGCAAGGGCCCTCGACCCTATGTGGGAGCCACATATGCCTCCATGTATCTCTGCCCACAGCTCCAGTCCTTCCTCCCGGGGGATGCACTTCAATTTCACACCGTTCGGTCTTTTTCTGTACAGGACGTCATTGACGAACTGGTACAAGGCAGACCGACGGGCTACTCTTTCCGCTTCTTCCTGCTCCTCAGGAAGTTCCCCTGTCTGGAGGAAACGGATGGTGTGCTGTGCCCATGCCGAAGCCTGGGGCTCGACGGCAAGGACCAAAGGCATCTCTTCCGCCACGGGGGCAGTCGTCTCTACGGCTAGGGCTTGGCGCCCTGCCGGAGCTAGCTGCCCCTTGGCAGGCTCAGAATCCACGGCAACACCCTTGCCGGTGGCCCCTGGGGGCTCGGCGGGAAAGTACTTGCCGGGGCCTGATTTCCTCCGCTTGTTCTGCTCCGTTGATGGTTCGACGGATGGTTGAGTTAACCGAAGCAAAAAGGTACCTGGTTCCACAGGTAGCTTGAATGCAGCACGCTTTGACAGGTAGTCAGCGATGTCATTCTCCGATCGGGGAACGTGCTCCGCTTGTATACCGTTGAAGCGCTCCTCCAGCTTCCTCACCTCATCTACGTAGCCCTCCATCAACGGACTCTGATAATCTTTGTTAACTTGTCTGATGATGAGCTTCTTTACCCCGAGGTCTGACGCGATCCTGAGACCGGCAAGCAGCCCCTCGTACTCAGCAGTGTTGTTTGTGGACATCTCCCTGGGAAAGTGCATCTGTCACATACTTGAGGTGCTCTCCGGTGGGTGCGACAAGCAGCACCCCGGCTCCGGCGCCTTGCAGCGAGAAAGCCCCATCAAAGTACATGATCCAGTCCCGACTTGCTTCCTTGCCGGGGAGAGCGGTCTCCTGGACTTCTTTGTCGGGCGTTGAGGTCCATTCTGCAATGAACTCCGCCAAGACTCTGCTCTAGATTGTCGAAGTACTTTCGAACTTCAACCCAAAGCTTGACAACTCCAAGGCCCACTCCATGATCCTTCCGGTTGCATCTGGGTTGTGCAGTATCCGTTGCAATGGGAGGCGGGTGACGACAGTGATCTCGTGGGCTTGGAAGTAATGACGCAGCTTCCTCGAGGCCATAAGAAGGATAAAGAGCAATTTCTGCACACCTGAGTACCTTGACCTAGCCCCCTGCAAGAGGGAGCTGACAAAGTAAACCGAGTGCAGCATCACCTTCTTCTTCTGCACCAGTTCACTTGGCTGCGCGGGCCCTGTCCTGATGGCGTCAGACTCTGCTGGGGGCCTTGCCTTGCCGGCACCAGGCCCTACCGGGGGAATCTCTGACTTGCCATCCGCCGGTCCTGCCGTTGCCACTGCCTCCTCGTCGACTGATGACCCACAAGTATAGGGGATCTATCGTAGTCCTTTCGATAAGTAAGAGTGTCGAACCCAACGAGGAGCAGAAGGAAATGATAAGCGGTTTTCAGCATGGTATTCTCTGCAAGCACTGAAATTATAGGTAACAAATAGTTTTGTGATAAGATAATTTGTAACGAGCAACAAGTAACAAAAGTAAATAAAGTGCAGCAAGGTGGCCCAATCCTTTTTGTGGCAAAGGAAAAGCCTGGACAATTTCTTATATGAAGGAAAACGCTCCCGGGGACACATGGGAATTATCGTCAAGCTAGTTTTCATCACGTTCATATGATTCGCGTTCGGTACTTTGATAATTTGATATGTGGGTGGACCGGTGCTTGGGTGCTGTTCTTACTTGAACAAGCATCCCACTTATGATTAACCCCTATTGCAAGCATCCGCAGCTACAAAAGAAGTATTAAGGTAAACCTAACCATAGCATGAAACATATGGATCCAAATCAGCCCCTTACGAAGCAATGCATAAACTAGGGTTTAAGCTTCTGTCACTCTAGCAACCCATCATCTACTTATTACTTCCCAATGCCTTCCTCTAGGCCCAAATAATGGTGAAGTGTCATGTAGTCGACGTTCACATAACACCACTAGAGGAAAGACAACATACATCTCATCAAAATATCAAACGAATACCAAATTCACATGACTACTAATAGCAAGACTTCTCCCATGTCCTCAGGAACAAACGTAACTACTCATAAAGCATATTCAACTTCATAATCAGAGGGGTATTAATATGCATATAGGATCTGAACATATGATATTCCACCAAATAAACCAACTAGCATCAACTACAAGGAGTAATCAACACTACTAGCAACCTACAGGTACCAATCCCAGACTTAGAGACAAGAATTGGATACAGCAGATGAACTAGGGTTTGAGAGGAGATTGTGCTGGTGAAGATGTTGATGGAGATTGGCCCCCTCCCGATGAGAGGAGCGTTGGTGATGACGATGGCGATGATTTCCCCCTCCCGGAGGGAAGTGTCCCCGGCAGAACAGCTCTGCCGGAGCCCTAGATTGGTTCCGCCAAGGTTCCGCCTTGTGGCGGCGGAGTCTCGTCCCGAAAGCTTGCTTATTATTTTTCTTCGGACGAAAGACTTCATATAGCAAAAGATGGGCACCGGAGGGCCAACAGGGGGCCCACGAGGCAGGGGGCGCGCCTAGGGGGTAGGGCGCGCCCCCACCCTCGTGGCCAGGGTGTGGGCCCCCTCTGGTATTTCTTCTGCTCAGTATTTTTTATTATTTCCAAAAAATAACTTTCGTGGAGTTTCAGGACTTTTGGAGTTGTGCAGAATAGGCCTCTAATATTTGCTCCTTTTTCAGCCCAAAATTCCAGCTGCCGGCATTCTCCCTCCTTATGTAAACCTTGTAAAATAAGAGAGAATAGGCATAATTATTGTGACATATTGTGTAATAACAGCCCATAAGGCAATAAATATCAATATAAAAGCATGATGCAAAATGGACGTATCAACTCCCCCAAGCTTAGACCTCGCTTGTCCTCAAGCGGAAGCCGATAACGATAAATATGTCCACATGTTTAGAGATAGAGGTGTCGATAAAATAAAATACGGACATGGAGGCATCATGATTAATCTTATAATAGCAAGATATATGGATATTGTCATAGATTTCTTATGCTCAAGTAATAATCTATTCACAATGCAAAGTATGAATCAGAAACCTTATTGAGAACCAAAAAACTATAATCTCAGTCATTGAAGCAATTGCAATGTATCATAACATCAGAAAGAGTCTATGTCAGAGCTTTTTAGCAAGTCCACATACTCAACTATCATTTAGTCTTTCACAGTTGCTAACACTCACGCAATACTTGGGGTTACGGAGTTCTAATTGGACACAGAGAAAGATAGGGGCTTATAGTTTCGCCTCCCAACCTTTTACCTCAAGGGTAATGTCAACAATAATAGTTCATGCTAACTTACATCCAATTGGATATATATCAAGATCTTTCCATCATACTGTGCTTGCCAAAGGAAAAAATGTAAAAAGGAAAGGTGAAGATCACCAAGACTCTTGCATAAGGTAGAAGATAATAATAAAAGATAGGCCCTTCGCAGAGGGGAGCAGAGGTTGTCATGCGCTTTTAGGGTTGGATGCACAAAATCTTAATGCGAAAGAACGTCACTTTATATTGCCACTTGTGATATGAACCTTTATTATGCAGTCCGTCGCTTTTAGTTCTTCAACATCACAAGATCGTATAAACCTTATTTCCTCCACACTAATCCATCATACATATTTAGAGAGCAATTTTTATTGCTTGCACCAATGACAACTTACTTAAAGGATCTTACTCAATCCATAGGTAGATATGGTGGACTCTTATGGCAAAACTGTGACACCCCAAAATTTTGACCTGGTTTTATTAATTAAAATTTTGCCAGGAAATAAAACTTTTTCCATTTGTCTAGTTTTGCCCTTTTTGATATTATGGGTTTTTACCTCAAGTGAAAACTTTCAAAAAGGTATTGTTGGACTTATATACTCTCTATAAGAAACAATTCTTTATCAGTGGATTTAATTGCAAGATTTTTTTTTCCTGAACTTTATTCCTTTAAAATGATTTAAGTTTGGAGCCTGTTTTGCACTGCAACCATTTGGCAAATGCCTTTAAAAATTTCCACCAAAATTTGGGGATGTCATGTGATGTTTCCACATCACTTTTATGCAAAGATATCTTTTGGTTATTGGAGATTTTGAGCTCTACATCAACTTTTCAAATCTGGTCCAGTAGTCATTTTTGCACTACAACCTATTGAAATATTCCTTTAAATTTTCTTCCAAGTGTTTGGAGATGACAGTAGATGCATATAATTCAACTTCATGCAAAAACCCAGTGTTGTTCTTTGAAATATTTGAGTGAATCAACCTCCTTTTCATTCTGGTCCAGTTTGGTGATTTGTACTGCAACCCTAGTTTATTTTGCTCTAGTGCCCCTGAACTTTTTCCTGCTTGTAGCCCTCCCTGCAAAACCCTTAAGTCCAGGAGAGTGGTCCCTTTGGAGGATTTTAAGTGCATGCAATGAGCCCTTGTTCTGTCTGTCCAAAACTGTAGTTTTGCAAAACTTGCACTAGCAAGTTTCTGGTTTTGCCCAAATGATCTTGCCATCATCTCCTACATCTAGAGAGACCCTGATCTGGAGATTTTGGCCACTCCAAGAGTTGCCTAGATGCACTTGGCATTCGGTCGAACACTTGGTGTGCACAGCCAGTTTTGGGCATGTTTCCCAGTTTGCACTATGATCTTGTTTCACTGACCCAGCAACCTTGTCCACTAAACTCCTAGCTATCCATATCCTAGTCCTGTTAATTGCCAGCCTCACCCTCGCACTCTAGGCTGCCCTGGCATTTCGTCGAGCATGTCCCGTGCATGCTCTGGGCGCGCCCAGAGCGCACGTTTTGCACGCGCGCGCACCGAGCCGCCGCGTCGCCCTGCCGCACTCGCCGCGTTCCGCCCCTGGCCCTTGCTCGCCTGCAGTGACACGCACTAACCTCGCCCACTCTCCATGCCACCTCTGGCGCCCTACAGCGCCGCCGTCAGGGCTTTTGGCGGCACGCCGGCGTCGGCAGTGAGCCTCTGCCATGGACGGCGCCGCCCAAGCCACCCGCGCGCGCCAGCTGCCCCTGTGAACAGCTCGAGCTTATCCCGAAGCCCGTCGGCACGCGCTCGTCGCCGCCACGTCGCCCTGCAGCTACAGCACCGCGGTCGCCGGCGTTCTTATCCTCGGCCGCCGCGGGACCGACCTTGAGCGCCTATTTAAGGGATCCCCGAACTCGTTCAAGACCTCAGGCGACCTCAGGCGACCTCAGGCTTTCCCCCTAGTGCTCCCCTAGCCGGGGATTGGCCGGGAGAGGCCATCTTCCCCAACTCCGGCCGGTTCGGCCGCCGCTGCCTTCCGGTGCCATTCGTCGCAACCAGCCACTCCCCTGCCCATCCAGCGCCACCACTCGCTTCCTCTTGTCCTTGCGGGGCTGCCCAGCGCCTCAGCCTCGATCGAAAACCACCGAAGCCCAAAATCCACTTCACTCCCGTAGCCCCCTCCGCCGCGGAGCTCGCCGCCGGCGACTCCTTCCACCCCCGACGACCCAGCGACCACCGGGAGGATCACCCCGGTCTGGCGGGTCCATCCCTGCCCTCAGGTGCCCTCGAGGAGCCGCCGTTCGTCGCTGGCGATCGCCGGAGTCCCGCTCCCGTTCGGGCAGAGAAGAGGAGGGAGAGGGAAGATTGGTCAAACCTGACCAGTGGGCCCTCTGGACCCACTGTCAATGACCCCCGCGCCACCCACGCTGGCTTAAGTGGTCGCGTAAAACCCCGGAGTACGTCTCCTATGCTTCGAAAGCGTATTTTCCCCGAAACGTTTTCTTTTTCTGTTTTATTTAAAACAGAACTTTGACTCAACTTTGACTGGCTATATCTTTTAAAATAAAACTCCAAATGAGTTGATTCTTTTTCCTACCTCTCTCAAATTCCATCTAGTTTATTTTAAGATTTATTTCAAAAATAGTTGGGACAACTTTTTGCACTGTGTTTGAAATATTTGTTATTTGAATATTTTGCAAATAGGAAAATGGAGAGAGAAGAAAGCTTTCAAAAAGTGCACCCTTTACATACTCTTGAAGGCAAGCATTCTGAACTATGGCATAATATTTTTGTGCGGTGTTTTGATACGGTTACAACACCACTTGACTTGGAGCGTACGTTTTTTTTTGTGACGGTAAAAATCATTCGCATGAATGCACCATGGAGATTTTTTTTGCTGGTAGAAATGGTCATGCTGATGGTAGTAGTCATCCTCGTGAGCTTCTCATGCATACCGGAAGGAAGCCGGGAAAGCCGTGGTCTTGGGTAGACACGAGCTTGTCCCTAGTTCCTCGTCGAGACGAGTATGTCCGGTATGGCATGGTGAGGCTTGATGAGTGGTGATCTTTTTTGTTAATGGTAATATTGTTGGTTATGCTGATCATTCGGAGAATACTCGGACCTCCTGAGTTGGTCGTAGGTCGAGTCTTGATTAGTAACTTCCACTTCTTGTTTTGTACTACCACTTGTCCCTACTGCAGGTAGGGTACGGTTCAGTAAGTTGTCAACCCCTTACCAAGGCACACACCGTACAGAGAGGCCATGGTGGAAGATACCGGATGCATCCGGTAGGCATGCCACCTGGTCTGGTGGCATGGGTGTTTCCGGTTGGGACCGAGAGGGGGGCACCCCTTAGAGCACGCGATATAAATTTGATCCCATGCTACGTCGAGGTTGTAGCCTCCCCACTTAGAGTTTTGCTTGACGGGTGTCGTGGGTGATTCCAGACACCGGTAAGTTAAGCTGGTGTGTGCAGGTCAGGCATGTTTTCAATTAAAAGGCCGTAGGCGGAATTAGTCCCGATGGGCTAAATAAATCCGTTACTCGTGGGTAAATAGTGCACCCTCTGCAGAGGATATATCCATTCGGATAGCCATGTTCATGGGTAGGGACTACAGTCTGAGATGGGTCTAGTGACGGTTTTCGGATGGAGAAACGGTTAAACTGGATCATAGTAACGGTATTCGGATGGAGAACGGCTTAATTAGAATCTAGTGACGGTCTTCGGATGGAGAAACGGCTAGACTAGATATTGTTTATGACCTGTGACATACGAGGATTATGTTTATTATTACCATGGACTAACCATTTACATTATTTGAATTATTGAGTATCCCTGGGACGGTTCTACCTCCTGGATATTCACTGTGATTATTCTTATATAAGCCCTTTATGTGGCGTCGCTCAGACGCCCGACTGCGGCATGTTTGTTATTTATTTATCCTTTATAAGCCCTTTATGTGGCGTCGCTCAGACGCCCGACTGCGGCATGTTCGTTATTTATTTATCCTTTATAAGCCCTTTATGTGGTGTCGCTCAGACGCCCGACTGCGGCATGCATGTTATTTAATTATTCTTTATAAGCCCTTTTTGTGGTGTCGCTCAGACGCCCGACTGTGGCATTGTTAATTTATTTGCAACTTTTCGAGGAGTCATTTCAGACACTCGGTCAGTGCATTATATTTTTACTCCCGTATTGCATGTTCATATTTTTCCTGCATGCGTACATCGTAGATTTTCCATTTAATCCGTGACAGACGTTATGATCATGAATATTTCGGTGCATGATTTTCCCTGGTTATATTATACCCGTGTTCTTAATGTTTGCGAGTACATTCAAACGTACTCACTGGCTTGTCCCTGGCTATTGTCTTGGCCAGATTTCTTGCGTGGACAGAGAGTTACGACGACAGCCCTGGAACCCCTGTAAAGGTGATAGCAGCCTCGCAAAGATAGGAGTTATCCTGGTCAGCTGTTCTTGTGGGAAATGGAGTCCCATAGACGCAGATGAACCACAAACCGCTTCCGCCATCAACCATTAGAAACCAAGTGTTGTACTCCTAGGCCACAATGGTCTTGTACTACATATTTTGTACCTTGCTTGGAATTCTTGTATCAAGTTGGGTGCCTCATCAGCTAACAGTAATCCTGGGGCTGGTGAGCACAAAGGCCATTTTCTAGGAAATTAATATCCCGAAAATCCGGTCCTGACAAAAACTGGGTTTAAGGGTATTTGGAAGCACAAGTAGTATCTCCACTTGGTGCAAAGAATTTGGCTAGAATGAGGGGGAAAGGCAAGCTCAACATGTTGGATGATCCATGACAATATACTTTATCTCAGATATAAGAAAACATAACCCATTACGTTGTCTTCCTTGTCCAACGTCAACTCTTTAGCATGTCATATTTTAATGAGTGCCCCCAATCATAGAAGATGTCCAAGATAGTATATTTATATGTGAAACCTCTCTTTCCTTATTACTTCCTATTAATGCAACGATATTTAATCATCATACTCTTTCTATGTGAAGTCATTCCTCTCCATAAGATCAATATGATCTCTTTGTTTCTTTTTATTCTTTCTCTTCTCTTTTATTCCCTCAAGATCATAGCAAGATAATCAGGCCCTTGACTCAACACTAATATTTATTATATAGCTCACGGACTCGATTACATAAAGGGATCATGAAGCAAAACTCAAGACTAAATCATACTAAAACATTATTCTACTAGATCAAGATACTACTGAAAGGATCGAACTAAGAAATACGGTAAAGATAAGAGTGTGATGGTGATACGATACCGGGGCAGCTCCCCCAAGCTTGGCAGTTGCCAAGGGGAGTGCCCATACCGGATACTTAGTTTTCCTTTTTCGGAGGAGGTGATGATGGAGTTGTTGATGATGACAGTTGTGTCTTTAGCTTCTTCATACTGTAATTGAGAAGGGCAATTTCCTCCTTTAAATCATCGACCTCCGATTCCAGCTTCAAGATCTTGTCACATAAATCTCCTTTGCTTTTCTCCCGAAAACAAGAAGGAATAGATCGGTTGTTAGATAGTTTAGCCCTCTTAGGGAGACTAGATTTCTTAAACTTCACGTACATATCCCCAGGTTGAGGTAGAGGGATATCCTCCTCCTCCGAACTCGAATCATTGATCCTCATCAAATGAGCATCCTCCTCCTCATCCGTAGTTCAACCATAAGCAGATAGATCCCCATAGGTCTTTGGGTCAACAATTAGGTGTGAGACATAGCTCTCTCCGTCGGAATCCTGAGATGACATCTTGCTCCAAATCCGCTACAGAAACAGCTCGAAACAAAAACAGAGGATATTTGCGTGATACAGGAGTCAAAACCTTCGGGAGATATATAATGAATTTTTACCGACCAAAATACGTATCGTGCAAGAAAACGGAATCCGGAGAGCGCACGAGGTGCCCACGAGGTAGGGGCGCGCCCTCCACCCTTGTGGAGGCCTCGTGTCCTGCCCGGACTGCTTCTTATTTTTCTATTTTTCTAAATATTCCAAAACGGAGAAAAATTGCCATTAGAACTGTTTTGGACTCGGTTTACTTACCGTTCCACATACCTATTCCTTTTCCGAGTTTGAAATGTTCTAGAAAGTGTCCCTTATGTATTCGTCCGGGGTTACGGTTTCAATAACATTGGTTTCAACATTTATAGGATTACCTGAGATATAATGTTTGATTCTTTGACTGTTCACCACCTTCGGATTTGTGCCTTCGAAGTTGTTGATTTTTATGGCACCGGAACGATAGACCTCCTCGATAACGTAAGGACCTTCCCATTTGGAGAGAAGTTTTCCTGCGAAAAAATCTTAATGGAGAGTTGTATAATACTACAAAAGCACCTACATTAAACTCACGCTTTTGTATCCTTTTGTCATGCCATATTTTAAATTTTTCTTTAAACAGTTTGGCATTCTCATAAGCTTGCGTTCTCCATTCGTCAAGTGAGCTAATGTCAAATAACCTCTTCTCACCGGCAAGTTTGAAATCATAGTTGAGCTCTTTAATGGCCCAATATGCCTTATGTTCTAGTTTGAGAGGTAGGTGACATGCTTTTCCATAAACCATTTTATACGGAGACATACCCATAGGATTTTTATATGCAGTTCTATAAGCCCATAATGCATCATCAAGTTTCTTGGACCAATTCTTTCTAGATCATTAACAGTCTTTTGCAAAATTAATTTGAGCTCTCTATTGCTCAATTCTACTTGACCACTCGACTGTGGGTGATAAGGAGATGCAATTCTATGTTTAACATCATACTGGGCAAGCATTTTACGGAAAGCACCATGAATAAAATGTGAACCACCATCAGTCATTAAATATCTAGGGACTCCAAACCTCGGAAAAATAACTTCTTTAAGCATCTTAATAGAGGTGTTATGATCAACACTACTAGTTGGAATAGCTTCTACCCACTTAGTAACGTAATCAACAGCAACTAAAATATGTGTATATCCATTAGAGGCAGGAACGGTCCCATATAATCAAAGCCCCAAACATCAAATGGTTCAATAACAAGTGAATAATTCATAGGCATTTCCTGATGTCTACTAATATTACCAATTATTTGACATTCATCACAAGATAAGACAAACTTACGGGCATCCTTGAAGAGAGTAGGCCAATAAAAACCGGATTGCAATACCTTATGTCCAGTTCTATCTCCAACGTGGTGTCCTCCATACGCCTCGGAGTGACACTTGCGGAGGATCTGTTCCTGTTCATGCTTAGGTACAGAACGTCTAATGACACCATCTACTCCTTCTTTATAAAGATGTGGGTCATCCCAAAAGTAATGTCTCAAATCATAGAAAAACTTTTTCTTTTGCTGATATGTGAAACTAGGTGGTATGAATTTAGCAACAATGTAATTAGCATAATCAGCATACCATGGAGCAGTACGAGAAGCATTTATGACATTTAATTGTTCATCAGGAAAGCTATCATCAATAGGTAGTGGGTCATCAAGCACATTTTCTAACCTAGACAAGTTGTCTGCAACGGGGTTCTCAGCTCCCTTTCTATCAATAATATGCAAATCAAATTCTTGGAGCAAGAGAACCCATCTAATAAGTCTAGGTTTAGCATCTTTCTTTTCCATAAGATATTTAATAGCAGCATGATCAGTGTGAATAGTTACTTTAGAATCAACAATATAAGGTCTGAACTTATCACAAGCAAATACAACTGCTAAGAATTCTTTTTCAGTAGTAGCATAATTTCTTTGAGCACTGTCTAGAGTTTTACTAGCATATTGAATAACATTTAATTTCTTATCAACTCTTTGCCCTAGAATAGCACCTACAGCATAATCACTAGCATCACACATAATTTCAAAGGGTAAATTCCAATCAGGTGGCTGAACAATAGGTGCAGAAATCAATGCTTTCTTAAGTATTTCAAATGCTTCTACACATTCATCATCAAAGACAAATGGTATATCTTTTTGTAATAAATTAGTCAGAGGCCAAGAAATTTTTGAGAAGTCCTTAATGAACCTCCTATAAAACCCGACATGACCAAGGAAACTTCTTATACCTTTGATGTCCTTGGGACATGGCATCTTTTCAATAGCATCAACTTTAGCTTTATCAACCTCAATGCCTCTTTCAGAAATTTTATGCCCCAAGACAATACCTTCATTAACCATAAAGTGGAACTTCTTCCAATTCAAGACAAGATTAGTTTATGCACATCTCTACAAAACTCGATCAAGGTTGCTCAAGCAATCATCAAAAGAGGATCCATAAACGGAGAAATCGTCCATGAAAACCTCACAAATCTTTTCACAAAAATCAGAGAATATAGCCATCATGCATCTTTGAAAGGTAGCAGGTGCATTAAATAAACCAAAAGGCATACGTCTATAAGCAAAGGTACCGAAAGGGCAAGTAAAAGTGGTCTTAGCTTGATCATCCGCTGACATAGGTATTTGAGAGAAACCAGAATAACCATCTAGAAAGCAAAAATGTGTATGTTTGGATAATCTTTCTAGCATTTGATCAATAAAAGGTAAGGGGTAATGATCTTTTTTAGTAGCTTTATTTAATTTGCGGAAATCAATTACCATCCTATAACCTGTAATAATTCTTTGCGGAATCAATTCATCTTTATCATTAGGAACGACAGTAATACCTCCCTTCTTAGGGACACAATGGACAGGACTAACCCACTGACTATCAGCAACGGGATAAATTATACCTGCCTCAAGGAGCTTTAGTATTTCCTTTCTTACCACTTCTGTCATTTTAGGATTCAGCCGTCGTTGATGATCAATAACTGGTTTGGCATCTTCCTCCAAATTAATTTTGCGTTGGCACAAAGTGGGACTATGGGAGCATCACACAGAGTCAGAATCAACTTGGGAGCGGGAAGAATTTCTACAATCACATTATCCAGAGTGGTTTTCCCAAGCAACCAAATCTCGAGGACGAGATTCATTCTAAGTGGGGGAGGTTTGTGATAGCCTGGTTTTTGCCCTCTCTCATTTGCTTGATTTTCATTTGGAGTCAATTTGAAAGTTGGAGTTTTTGAATCTTTTTGTATGGACTTAAACACTTGGGTACCCTTGGCTTCCACCCAAGTGCTTCATTTCCCTCCCAAATCATCATTCCCCTTCTGATCCACCCCAAAATAATCTTTGGAACATTTTTTTAAATGAAAAATATTCTTTTCTCTCTCAAAAACCCTAGCTAGATCACTATGCTCCAAAGCAACCCTAATTTTTATGGCCCAGAAAAATCTGAGATAATTCACAAATATTCTCTGGACCCTAGGGCACCTTCCTGAGCAAAAATATTTCATCACTTTTTGGTATATTTTTGCTACAGAAAATATTTTCTGTTCTGGACAAAAATGGTGGTTTCTACACCAACTACCATTTTACTTGCTCCATTGCGCGTGGGCTTTCTTGTGCATTTTCACCTTAGTAACTCATAGCTAACCTCCAAAGCACAACCTCTAACTCCCAGCCGTTTGATCTCAGTAACCTCTCAAAGTTACTGACCAGAAACTTACCTCGCATGTAAAAACTTCTCGACTGCACCTGGATCCAAACCAAAGCGTGGTAACATTCAAAACTACCACAAACAACATGCCACACATGAAGTTTGGGCTTAGGTCGGCATGAGGTCATAGTTCACGCGGTGACCGCGTTCGTCTAGGCGTGCTGGCATGCAGCCGACGCGCTCTGTGACGCGCCCGAGCCTCTGTTGCTCGCGTGCTCGCTTCCTCGCCCACCTAAGCATGCCAAACCTCGCCACCATCATCGTCTCAATACCATTTACTCCTCCCTGGCGCTCGCCGACGCTGGAGCTCGCCGCAGCAAACACGGGCACGGTCCGGCCAACCCAACAGTGCAGTGCGCACTATGCTCGTCGCCTTCTCCTCGTTCCTGTGCTCGTCCCCGCTCGCCCACAGTTGCCGCGTGAGCTGCGTCGCCTTCTCCCCCTCTCACTCACGCCGCTCGTCGCCGGGCGCCGTGGATAGGTGTGCACCGGCTGAGCCCGAACCCCCCTCTCCGCTCGCCTATAAATGGAGCCGCCCAGCCTCCTCGAGCACCATCCACCACTCCCACACAACCCACAAGCGTGTAGGAAGCCGTAGCCCGGCCGGGCAGACCGCGGGCCGCCGTCCTCGAGTTTGAGCTCGCCGGCGATCCCCTCTGGTCGTCGCGGTAGCTCCAGCCTCTCCCAGGCCAGGGCGACCTTTCCAGGGCCTCCGCCTCTCTCCGGTGAAGCCTTCCCGTCCCTCCGGAGCCCCTGGAGTTGCCTCTGCTCGCCGTCTTCCTCATCTCCGGCGACCACTGCGTTCTACCTCCACTTGCGAGGTTGATTCCGACGCCGTCCGACCACCCCTAGCCACGCTATGGGTACGGGCAGGTGCGCCACCGTCCCCTCTCTCCATCCCTCAGTCTCGTTTTGGCCAAGGAGCCCTCGTCGCCGGCGAGAGCTCCGGCGGAGCTGCGACTCCCTCTGTTTCTTTCTCCCCTCCTCCTCACCTGACTAGCGGGGACCGCTAGTCAGCCACTCTGTACGCGCGCGAAGTGGTACGAGTGGTGGCGCCCCTGGGCTTTACGCCTTCGACATCACCCCCCAGTCTGTTTAATTTTTATTCAAATTCATTTGAATTCACAGAACACTTCAAACAGTCATAACTCCTCAACTCCAAATGAATTGATTCTTTTTGCATCTTGTTCTTTGCAAAGAAATCTAGCGGCTCACCAAAGATGAGATTTTTCTGAGCTGTTTAGAATTTCTGGTGATTTTCAGAAGTGTTCTTGATATTTTCTTTTTGTGCTTAAAATTATTTTCAGAGGGTGAGGCTTGTCTTGAGGATCACCAGAAGGCTGGTGAACCTCATCTGCACTAAGGCAAGCCACAGCAACATTTTCATGGTGTCATTTCAATATTTATGATTTTCTTACTTGAATGAAATGATTAATCCATGCATTTAAATAACTATTGTGTTATCTGTATTCTGTTAAGTGTTTGTTGGTTATTATGCTTGATTTACAGAATGTTGAAACTAGCTTAGTTGATAAAGCAAAGTTAAGATCTATTTGTGGTGATGAGTAAAATAATTTTTGTTATGGATGTTAGTAATTACTTAAAGTTAATTTTCTTGCATAAATAAAATAGTAAAATTTGCTAGAAAATATTATGTTAAGTACTTGTTTAGTCATTTTACTTGACTTACAGAATGTTTGAACCTAACTTGGTTGGTAAAGAAATTAGGAATTGTTTGTGGTATAATCTTTGCTATGCATGTCATAAATTAATCGGAGTTACTTTCTTGCATGAGAAAATAATAAAACTTGCTGTAAAATATTTTGGTTAAAGTGTGAGTTACCCTGACCAGGAAAGTAATATAAGTTGTTAAGGTCTATGCTTAGTGTGAATATGGTTGACATCAGTCAGTTTCATTAATATGTGATGCATGTGTAGTTTTGCATTTCATGGCATGCTCTGACACCGATCGTTTTCGTTTTAAGTTGAGCCTGAACAGAACTCAACTTGAATATATCGTTGACTGGGTCATGGTGCCGCTGAATCGAGTTTTTCCCAGTGCAACCACATTTGCCTTTGTGGGAAGGCCTTGATTCGGTCCATTGACATTGCCTCTGGTCGGTGCCTCCAACTAGGGAAGGTTACGTCGTGCTTACCCTGGCCCGGTAAGCAGGCATAACCTTGTGTGCCCGTTGTTGAGATTAAGGTACCGGGTCCCCGAGTGGGATCGTTTTGGCCATGACGGTGGTCGTTGTGTCTTTGGTAGACACGGGGCCACCCAGGACGAGCCCATTGGGGATTGGGTCGGAGTGGCCGGGAGAGTGTCATGGCAATGGAAGGGTTTTGTCGGAATGCCATTGGTCCACCCGAATGGGAGTGCGAGGCCATGGGTTCTGTGGTGTGGGTACAGTGTGCTACCTCTGCAGAGTGTATAATCTATCGATAGCCGAGTCCACGGTTACGGACGCCTCGTAGTAGGTCCCACCATGAGTGAATGTTTAATAAAATATGCACACTAAGCTATGAACTTTGCATTGCTGAGGATGGCAGAAAGGCCATCGAGATGTTCGGGACCAGATATTGGTCGTGGTTGTGATCACCGTAAGGATCACGAGTTACTCTTGTCAAGACCACGATGGTGGTTTGTTTGTGATCCGAGAATGATCACGGTTGGTAAGTCCGTCCCGAGGGACATTCGAGCATGATCACAACATGTTGGACATATAGTGTTGCATTATTATTAATTGGTTAATTATCATGATATTGTTTGCCATTATGATTATGCCTATTGTGAGCTTGCAAGTACATTCAATGTACTGACCTGGCGTGTCATACCAGATTTCAGGAAAGTCTCGTGGGAAAGGAGCGCTGCTCGAGTCTAGATCGTGTCCATATCGGTGTCCCTGTGCTATGGAGTTTCCGCTACGACGTTGTTCCGTTGCCGCGTAGTTGCTATGATCGAGGCCCCTTTATGTTCACACTAAATAATGTACATATTGTTCAGCCGCACCGGGTGTGCCGCTTGGCCTCGACATCTGTTGTAATATAAACTCTGATCCGCTAGCATCAATAAAGCGGTTGTTTTCTGTACCAAGATGTTGTGTGTTGCCAGAAGACATGGTCTCTGGGCTGGCAATGCATGGTAAACCAATCGCTCTGAGCCGGGGTGCCACAACGCTTGGTATCAGAGCCGCGCTGACTGTAGGCCACGCTAGACTGCGACGTGTTAACTGGACGTTAGATACGATTTTAAGTTGAGTGCCGGTAGCAATTATAGCTGGTTGTTGCATTGCATGCATTTGGTTTATATCTTTATGCTAACCTGCTAATGGTTGTGAGTGTAGATGGCTCCGGTGCCGTATCCGTGCCAGTTGCAGCTGATGCCGTACACGTCACCGCACCTCCTTCGCAACGTGTGGCGTCGGCTGTACCCTCTCGGAGACGACCCAGTCTATCGTGTGTACCGGGAGCGTCTAGCTGATTCAGTGTATGAGTATCACGCAGTGGTCACTCTGCGCACTAGTTCCGATTCCAGCTCTTACACTCGTACTTCTCGGAGCGGTTACGCCTCCACCGCTTCTCAGGCTGTCCAGTTTGCTGCATTCGAGGTCCTTGTCGAGCTTCGCTACAACGAGGTCCGAATGCAGAACCACCCAGGTTTCTATTACTACCCTTCTCTGCACGACAATGGTCGTGTCCGTTTCCCTATCATTGATCCGGAGTCTGATAGTGTTGCTAGCCACCTTGCTCGTTATGTCACTGCTAGCTATCTTATGATCCACGAGCTGGCTCGAGAGCTGACTCGTGCCCGTACTGCTTTAGCCGCTACTTTGGTCACTACTAGATCTGCCACTACTCCATCTTCTCTGGGATTTACCCCTTATATTCCAGCCAGTTCTAGTTCCCCTATTTCACCGGTTACTCCTCCGAGTAGCACTGGCGTCTCGGCCGTGAATCCTCTCAGTACTCCTGCCGAGTGGGTTTCACTTCTCGCTACTCCTGTAGCCCCGATGCTTCATCCTACCCCTGCCCCTGAGGGAGAGCCCTCGAGGCAGCGTCGTCGTGTTACCTTTAACCCGGAGGTTTCCGTTAACCACGTCAGTTCAGGATCTGAGACCGCTTCAGGGGAGGACACCGCAGCACCAGCAGAGCAGTAGTATCTTTGAGTATTCGAAGTCGTCCGGATGATGTACGGATGTAGTCGTACGAGTCATGATGTTTCGTTGCATGTATGAGAGTAGTTGAACCTGGCATGTTGTCTATCTTTCATGTATGAGTCTATGTATAATTATGTTGGGACTTTATTCGCCGTATTTTCTTCGCTCTTTTGTTTTCTTCCGGGATTTGTTGCTGGCTTTTCCCCAATTTATTCTTGGATGTTTCTCATCTCGATTGCGTTGTCTTGGGAAAAATCCACAATAGGATGACGCGGGGAGGCAGCAGTAGCAACGTTCGTGAGGGAGCTCCTGTTCGTCGTTCCGCACGGCAGGCAGGACATTCTCCCGAGCCGTACGTTCCGCCACCGCCTCCACCGCCAAATCCGCCCTCCACCGAGCAAATTCTGCGTATGTTTGAGGAAAGAAGGAACAATGATCTGATCGAAATATTAAGAAGTGTGCAAGCTATGGTTGGACAGAATGGAAATCAGAACGGTCATCACTCAAAGCTGTCAGATTTTCAAAGGACCAAGCCACCCAGTTTCAGTCAGATTGTTGACCCATTGGATGCAGACGATTGGTTGCGTACCATTGAGAAAAAGCTTGAGATTGCTCGTACTGAAGAAAATGATAAAGTTCCATTTGCAACTCATTACCTTGAAGGCGCAGCTGCCATATGGTGGGAAAATGCAAAAGCCATGTGGCCTGTTGATGAAGAAATCACCTGGGAAAAGTTTAAGGATCAGTTCCGGAAATATCATATCCCTACTGGAGTTATGAAGACTAAGCAGCGTGAATTTCTCGCACTCGTCCAAGGAAATCAGTCTGTGGGTGAATATTTGCAAAAATTCAACCATCTGGCCCGTTACTCTCTTTATGACGTGGCCACCGAAGAAAGGAAGATTGACAGATTTCTTGGAGGCTTAAATCCGCAACTCCGGTGTACTCTCAGTATGCTTGATTTCCCAGATTTCCAAACTCTGGTGAACAAGGCTTTCATTGCTGAACGGGAGCACAAGCTTATATCAGATAATAGGCCTGTTAACAACGACAACAAGCGTAAGTTTGAGCCAAAGAAGGATGGGCAACCAGTGCAAAAGGCTCGTACCTGGCAGCAGACTCAGGTGGAATACAAGCCAAATTGGCGGCAGGATGTTAACAAGACCACCACTCAAGTCAAGAATTTCGTGACCAACCCAATGCATGAGGAGCGTCAGCGCAATAATTCTTGCTTCAATTGTGGGCAGAACGGACATTATGCCAGACAGTGTCCCAAGAACAACAAGGCGAATGCCCTAATCAGGCCACAAGTCAACTTTATGGAGTCATGCCCGACCCAGCAAAACTTCACTGGGTACGTGCATCATATCTCAGCCGATGAAGCCCAAGAGAAACCAGAAGTCGTCATTGGTATGTTTTCTGTTAATGACATACCTGCCGTAATTTTATTTGACTCTGGGGCTTCCCATTCTTTTATTTCTCGGAGTTTTGCTGCCCAAAACAAATTTCCTTGTACGCTTTTGGGCAAAAATATGCTGGTACAAACCCCGGGATCTATAATCAAGAGCAATCTGGTCTGCCGTGATCTGGAAATCAATATCAACGGAGTCTACTTTCCCAACCTCTCTGATAATCATTGAGTCTGAAAAGTTGGATATTATATTGGGTATGAATTGGTTGACCCAATATCAAGTTTGCATAAACTGCGCAACACGAGAAGTCACTTTGACCAGTCTGAATGGGCAGACTACCAAATTCTATGCTCGCAAGAATATACCCAAGCAAGAATTGGTTTGCACCGCTGTGGCTGAGTTGGAATTAATTCCTGTGGTCAGCGAGTACCCTGATGTATTTCCAGAAGAACTGCCAGGCATGCCACCAGATCGGGAACTGGAATTTGCAATAGATCTTGTGCCCGGAACTGCACCGTTATACAAGAAGTACTACCGGATGCCCTCATCAGAATTAGTGGAGCTAAAGAAACAGCTTGATGAACTGCTCCAGAAAGGATATATTCGTCCCAGCTCTTCACCATGGGGATCACCTGCTATTTTCGTGGACAAAAAGGATGGCAGTCTCCGCATGTGCGTAGATTACCGCCAGCTGAATGAGGTCACCATCAAAAATAAATATCCGCTGCCAAGGATTGATGATCTGTTTGATCAGCTCAGTGGGGCTAAAGTATTCTCTAAGATCGATTTACGGACCGGATATCATCAGCTCAAGATTAAAAAGGAAGATATTCCTAAGACCGCATTCACTACTCGGTACGGTCTTTATGAATATACCGTGATGTCCTTTGGTCTCACCAATGCCCCTGCTTTCTTCATGCATATGATGAACAAAGTATTCATGGACTTCCTCGACAAATTCGTGGTAGTCTTCATCGATGACATCCTCATTTACTCCAAGGGTGAAGAAGAGCACAAGGATCACCTCCGAGCAGTGCTACAACGACTCCGCGACCATCAGCTATACGCCAAATTCAGTAAATGCGAATTTTGGCTCAAGCAAGTTGGGTTTCTCGGACATGTACTATCCGCCGAAGGTATAGCCGTGGACCCGAGCAAAGTAAAGGATGTGCTCGATTGGGTGCCGCCCACGACCGTGACGCAGATCCGGAGTTTTCTCGGATTAGCTGGATATTACCGTCGTTTCATTGAAGGGTTTTCCAAGATTGCTAAACCCATGACGGAGCTGCTCAAAAAGGATAAGAAGTTTGAATGGACGGAGGACTGTGAGAAAAGTTTTAATGAGCTAAAGATACGTCTGACAACCGCACCTGTATTGACTCTTCCAGACATTTATCGCAGTTTTGATGTGTATTGTGACGCCTCCAGGCAAGGCATTGGTTGCGTACTTATGCAAGACAGCAAGGTAGTAGCATATGCATCGCGACAGCTACGACCCCACGAGGGAAATTATCCTACTCATGATTTGGAATTGGCTGCGGTGGTTCATGCGCTAAAAATTTGGAGACACTACCTCATTGAAAAAAGGTGCCAAATTTTTACCGACCACAAAAGTCTCAAATACATCTTTACTCAGCCAGATTTAAACCTCCGTCAATGAAGATGGCTAGAGTTGGTCAAGGATTATGATCTTGGAATAAATTACCACCCGGGTAAGGCCAACGTGGTTGCCGATGCACTCAGTCGAAAGCCCGTCAGCTTAAATGTCATATTGGAATCCTTGCCTCCCGAACTCCAAGAGGAGATCGCTCAGCTCAACCTGGTCATAGTGGATGCTGGCCTCGCTAATATTTTGGAAGTTACCCCCACACTTGAGGAAGAGATCCGCAAGGCCCAGCCAGCTGACACCAATCTGCAAAGACGTGCCAAGGGCCAGATGGCAGAGCAGACCTCAGATTTCTCCAAGGACAAATTCGGTACCCTCCGATTCTGTGGACGGATTTGTGTACCCAATCAACCAGACTTAAAGAAGAAAATCTGTCAGAAGCACACGAATCCTCATATTCCATTCACCCGGGAGGTACAAAAATGTATGAGGACCTTAGACAAATATTCTGGTGGGATGGAATGAAGAAAGACATTGCCTATTTTGTGGCCTGTTGCGACATATGTAACAAGGTGAAGGCAAAGCATCAGAAGCCAGCCGGACTCCTCCAACCGCTGCCGGTTTCACAATGGAAATGGGATGACGTTTGTATGGATTTCATTACGGGATTGCCTAAGACTCAGCAAGGCAATGATGCAATCTGGGTCATAGTGGACACCCTAACCAAGGTTGCTCACTTCATCCCGATCAGCAGCAGATACAGGGCAGATCAACTTGCACAGCTGTATGTATCCAGAATAGTCAGTCTGCATGGAGTACCCCGAACTATCACTTCCGACCGAGGTTCCCTGTTTACCTCTGCTTTTTGGTCACGCCTCCATCAAGCCTTGGGGACAGCACTGAAATATAGTACTGCTTATCATCCTCAGACGGATGGACAGACAGAACGGGTAAATCAAATACTCGAAGATATGTTGCGAGCCTGTGCTTTAGCCCAAGGACCTAAATGGGAAGACTGCTTGCCATATGCCGAGTTTTCCTATAACAACAGCTTCCAGACCAGTCTAAAAATGTCACCATATGAAGCACTGTATGGCCGTAAGTGCCGCACTCCTTTAAATTGGTCTCAAACTAGAGATAGTCGTATCTTCGGAACAGATCTCATGATGGAAGCTGAGAAACAAGTTAAGGAAATCAGAGATAGATTGCAATTGGCCAAATCTCGCCAGAAAAGTTATTATGATGCAAAGCACCGACAGATCAGTTTTGAACCCGGAGAACACGTATACCTCCGAGTCACTCCTATGAAAGGAATCAAGAGATTTCAGACTCATGGAACGTTGGCACCCAGATTTATTGGTCCATTTCCGGTTATGTCTCGAGTGGGTACTGTTGCATATCGATTGGAACTACCCGCTGAATTGGCTGACGTGCACAACGTGTTTCATGTTTCACAATTGAGACGATGCATATCCCCGCTTGAGAAAAGGACTGCTATTGCTGAGGTAGAGTTGGCAAATGATTTAACTTATGAACAGAGACCGTTTACAATTTTGGATCAGATGGAAAGGGTCACTCGTAGTAAAGTAAGGAAATTTTACAAAGTTCAGTGGGAGCATCACACAGAGTCAGAATCAACTTGGGAGCGGGAAGAATTTCTACAATCACATTATCCAGAGTGGTTTTCCCAAGCAACCGAATCTCGAGGACGAGATTCATTCTAAGTGGGGGAGGTTTGTGACAGCCTGGTTTTTGCCCTCTCTCATTTGCTTGATTTTCATTTGGAGTCAATTTGAAATTTGGAGTTTTTGAATCTTTTCATATGGACTTAAACACTTGGGTACCCTTGGCTTTCACCCAAGTGCTTCATTTCCCTCCCTAATCATCATTCCCCTTCTGATCCACCCAAAATAATCTTTGGAATATTTTTCTTAAATGAAAAATATTCATTTCTCTCTCAAAAACCCTAGCTAGATCACTATGCTCCAAAGCAACCCTAATTTTTATGGCCCAAACAAATCTGAGATAATTCACAAATATTCTCTGGACCCTAGGGCACCTTCCTGAGCAAAAATATTTCATCACTTTTTGGAATATTTTTGCTACAGAAAATATTTTCTGTTCTGGACAGAAATGGTGGTTTCTACATCAACTACCATTTTACTTGCTCCATTGTGCCTGGGCTTTCTTGTGCATTTTCACCTTAGTACCTCATAGCTAACCTCCAAAGCACAGCCTATAACTCCCAGCCATTTGACCTCAGAAACCTCTCAAAATTACCGACCAGAAACTTACCTAGCATGTAAAAACTTCTCTACTGCACCTGGATCCAAACCAAAGCATGGTAACATTCAAAACTACCACGAACAACATGCCAGACATGAAGTTTGGGCTTAGGTCAGCATGAGGTCGTAGTTCACGCGGTGACCACATTCGTCCAGGCGTGCTGGCATGCAGCCGACGCGCTCTGCGACGCGCCCGAGCCTCTGTTGCTCGCGTGCTCGCTTCCTCGCCTGCCTAAGCATGCCAAACCTCGCCACCATCATCGTCTCAACGCCATTTACTCCTCCCTGGCGCTCACCGACGCCGGAGCTCGCCGCAGCGAGCACGAGCATGGTCCGGCAACCCAACAGTGCGGTGCGCACTGTGCTCGTCGCCTTCTCCTCGTTCCTGTGCTCGTCCCCGCTCGCCCACAGTTGCCGCCTGAGCTGCGTCGCCTTCTCCCCCTCTCACTCACGCCGCTCGTCGCCGGGCGCCGTGGACAGGTGTCCACCGGCGGAGCCCGAACCCCCCCTCTCCGCTCGCCTATAAATGGAGCCGCCCCCAGCCTCCTCGAGCACCATCCACCACTCCCACACAACCCACAAGCGCGTAGGAAGCCTTAGCCCGACCGGGCAGGCTGCAGGCCGCCGTCCTCGAGCTTGAGCTCGCCGGCGATCCCCTCTGGTCGCCGCGGTAGCTCCAGCCCCTCCTAGGCCAGGGCGACCTTTCCAGGGCCTCCGCCTCTCTCCGGTGAAGCCTTCCCGTCCCTCTGGAGCCCCTGGAGTTGCCTCTGCTCGCCGTCTTCCTCATCTCCGGCGACCACCGCATTCTGCCTCCGCTTGTGAGGTTGATTCCGACGCCGTCCGACCAGCCCTAGCCATGCTATGGGTACGGGCAAGTGCGCCACCGTCCCCTCTCTCCATCCCTCCCTCTCATTTTGGCCAAGGAGCCCTCGTCGCCGGCGAGAGCTCCGGTGGAGCTGGGACTCCCTCTGTTTCTTTCTCCCCTCGTCCTCACCTGACTAGCGGGGCCCGCTAGACAGCCACTCTATACGCGCGCGAAGCTGTCTGAGTGGTGGCGCCCCTGGGCTTTACGCCTTCGACGTCACCCCCCCAGTCTGTTTAATTTTTATTCAAATTCATCTGAATTCACATAACACTTCAAACAGTCATAACTCCTCAACCATAAGTCCAAATGATTTCATTCTTTTTGCATCTTGTTCTTTGCAAAGAAATCTAGCAGCTCACCAAAGATGAGATTTTTCTGAGCTGTTTAGAATTTCTGGTGATTTTCAGAAGTGTTCTTGATATTTTCTTTTTGTGCTTAAAATTATTTTCAGAGGGTGAGGCTTGTCTTGAGGATCACCAGAAGGCTTGTGAACCTCATCTGCACTAAGGCAAGCCACAGCAACATTTTCATGGTGTCATTTCAATATTTATGATTTTCTTACTTGAATGAAATGATTAATCCATGCATTTAAATAACTATTGTGTTATTTGTATTCTGTTAAGTGTTTGTTGGTTATTATGCATGATTTACAGAATGTTGAAACTAGCTTAGTTGATAAAGCAAAGTTAAGATCTATTTGTGGTGATGAGTAAAATAATTTTTGTTATGCATGTTAGTAATGAATTAAAGTTATTTTTCTTGCATAAATAAAATAGTAAAATTTGCTAGAAAATATTCTATTAAGTACTTGTTTAGTCATTTTACTTGACTTACAGAATGTTGGAACCTAACTTGGTTGGTAAAGAAATTAGGAATTGTTTGAGGTATAATCTTTGCTATGCATGTCAGAAATTAACCGGAGTTACTTTCTTGCATGAGAAAATAATAAAACTTGCTGTAAAATATTTTTGTTAAAGTGTGAGTTACCCTGACGAGGAAAATAATATAAGTTGTTGAGGTTTATGCTTAGTGTGAATATGGTTGATATCAGTCAGTTTCGTTAATATGTGATGCATGTGTAGTTTTGCATTTCATGGCATGCTATGACACCGGTCATTTTCGTTTTAAGTTGAACCTGAACATAACTCAACTTGAATATATCATTGACTGGGTCATGGTGCCGCTGAATTGAGTTTTTCCCAGTGCAACCACATTTGCCTTTGTGGGAAGGCCTTGATTCGGTCCATTGACATTGCCTCTGGTCGGTGCCTCCAACTAGGGAAGGTTACATCGTGCTTACCCTGGCCCGGTAAGCAGGCATAGTGGGATCGTTTTGGCCACGACGGTGGTCGTTGTGTCTTTGGTAGACACGGGGCCACCCAGGACTAGCCTGTTGGGGATTGGGTCGGAGTGGCCGGGAGAGTGTCATGGCAACGGAAGGGTTTTGTCGGAATGCCGTTGGTCCACCCGAATGGGAGTGCGAGGCCATGGGTTCCGTGGTGTGGGTACAGTGTGCTACCTCTGCAGAGTGTATAATCTATCGATAGCCGAGTCCATGGTTACGGACGCCTCGTAGTAGGTCCCACCATGAGTCAACGTCTAATAAAATTTGCACACTAAGCTATGAACTTTGCATTGTTGAGGATGGCAAAAAAGCCATCGAGATGTTCGGGACCAGATATTGGTCATGGTTGTGATCGCCGTAAGGATCATGAGTTACTCTTGTCAAGACCACGATGGTGGTTTGTTTGTGATCCGAGAATTATCACGGTTGGTAAGTCCGTCCCGACGGACGTTCGAGCATGATCACAGCATGTTGGACATATAGTGTTGCATTATTATTAATTTGTTAATTATCATGATATTGTTTGCCATTATGATTGTGCATGTTGTGAGCTTGCAAGTACATTCAATGTACTGACTTGGCGTGTCATGCCAGATTTCAAGAAAGTCTCGTGGGAAAGGAGCGCTGCTCGAGTCTAGACCGTGTCCACATCGGTGTCCCTGTGCTGTGGAGTTTCCGCTACGACGTTGTTCCGCTGCCGCGTAGTTGTTATGATCGAGGCCCCTTTATGTTCACTAAATAATGTACATATTGTTCAGGCGCACCGGGCGTGCTGCTTGGCCTCGACATCTGTTGTAATATAAACTCTGATCCGCTAGCATCAATAAAGCGGTTGTTTTCTGTACCAAGATGTTGTGTGTTGCCAGAAGACATGGTCTCTGGGCTGGCAATGCATGGTAAACCGGTCACTCTGAGCCGGGGTGCCACAGACTAATGCCCTTAAGATCATCAAGAGTATATCCAATAGCAGCACGGTGCTTCTTCAGAGTTTTCAATAATTTTTCTTCCTCCTTCTCTGAAAGGTTAGCACTAATAATAACAGGATATACCTTCTTTTCATCAATATAAGCATATTTAAGAGTATCAGGCAATGGTTTAAGCTCAAACACGGGATCACCCTTGGGTGGAGGAGGATCCCCTAGGATTTCAACAGGCAGGTTGTGTTTCAAAATAGGTCCCTGTTTAAAGAATACTTCATCTATTTCCCTTCTTTCATTCATAAACATATCGTTTTCATGGTCTAGCAAATATTGTTCTAAAGGATCACTAGGAGGCATGGCAATAGAAGCAAGACCAATAATTTCATCTTTACAAGGCAATTCCTCTTCACGGTGTTGTCTACGAAATTTAGAGAAATTAAACTCATGAGACATATCACCCAAACCAATAGTAACAACATCCTTTTCGTAGTCTATCTTAGCATTAACAGTGTTCAAGAAGGGTCTACCAAATATAATGGGACAAAAGCTATCTTGTGGGGAACCAAGAACAAGAAAATCAGCAGGATATTTAGTTTTCCCACACAAGACTTCAACATCTCTAACAATTCTAATTGGTGATATAGTATCTCTATTGGCAAGCTTAATTGTGACATCAATATCTTCTAACTCAGCAGGTGCAATGTCATGCAAAATTTCTTTGTATAAGTCAATAGGTATTGCACTAGTGCTAGCACCCATATCACACAAGCCATGATAACAATGATCTCCTATTTTAACAGAAATAACGGGCATGCCTACCACAGGTCTATGTTTATCTTTAGCACAAGGTTTAGCAATTCTCGCAGTTTCATTACAGAAATAAATAACATGCCCATCAATATTATCAGCCAAGAGATCTTTAACCATAGCAATATTAGGTTCAACTTTAACTTGCTCAGGAGGTGTATAAATTCTAATATTGCTTTTACGAACCAGAGTTGAAGCTTTAGCATGATCTTTTATCCTAACAGGGAAAGGTGGCTTCTCAACATAAGCAGTAGGAACAATAGGATCATTATAAGTGATAGTCTTTTCTTCAACTTTAATAGGTGCAGCTACTTTTACTTCTACGGGAGCATGATATTTAAACCACTTCTCCTTAGGGAGATCAACATGACTAGCAAAAGATTCACAGAAAGAAGCTACTATCTCAAAGTCAAGTCCATATTTAGTGCTAAATTTACGAAAAACATCGGTATCCATAAAAGATTTAACACAATCAAACTTAGGTGTTATACCTGGCTCCTTACCTTCGTTGAGGTCCCAATTTTCAGAGTTGTGTTTAATTCTTTCCAATAAATCCCATTTGAATTCAATAGTCTTCATCATAAAAGAGCCAGCACAAGAAGTATCGAGCATGGTGCGATTGTTATCAGAAAGCCGAGCATAAAAAATTTGAATAATCATTTCTCTTGAGAGCTCATGATTGGGGCATGAATATAACATTGATTTAAGCCTCCCCCAAGCTTGAGCGATGTTTTCTCCTTCGCAAGGGCAAAAATTATATATATAATTGCGATCACGATGAACAAGATGCATAGGATAAAACTTCTGATGAAATTCTAATTTCAGTCGTTTGTAGTTCCATGATCCCATATCATCACATAGCATATACCATGTCAATGCATCTCCCTTCAAAGGTAAAGGGAAGACCTTCTTCTTGATAACATCATCGGGCATACCTGCAAGCTTAAATAATCCACAAACTTCATCCACATATATTAGGTGTTCATCAGGATGTAATGTTCCATCTCCTGCAAAAGGATTAGCTAGCAGTTTTCCTACCATACCTGAAGGAATTTCAAAGTAGACATTTTCATTTTCAGTAGGTTCAGTAGGTTGAGGAGCAACTCTTTGCTCTACTGGTCGGGGTGAAGATACCCCGAACAAGCCCCTCAGAGGATTACTTTCCATAGTAACAAGTGACAATAAATTTCAGCACACTATATAAATTTTTCCTTACCAAATTCCACCTACCAAAGGCGCTTCACTCCCCAGCAACGGCGCCAGAAAAGAGTCTTGATGACCCACAAGTATAGGGGATCTATCGTAGTCCTTTCGATAAGTAAGAGTGTCGAACCCAACGAGGAGCAGAAGGAAATGATAAGCAGTTTTCAGCAAGGTATTCTCTGCAAGCACTGAAATTATAGGTAACAGATAGTTTTGTGATAAGATAATTTGTAACGAGAAACAAGTAACAAAAGTAAATAAAGTGCAGCAAGGTGGCCCAATCCTTTTTGTGGAAAAGGACAAGCCTGGACAATTTCTTATATGAAGGAAAACGCTCCCGAGGACACATGAGAATTATCATCAAGCTAGTTTTCATCACGTTCATATGATTCACGTTCGGTACTTTGATAATTTGATATGTGGGTGGACCGGTGCTTGGGTGCTGTTCTTACGTGAACAAGCATCCCACTTATGATTAAGCCCTATTGCAAGCATCCGCAACTACAAAAGAAGTATTAAGGTAAACCTAACCATAGCATGAAACATATGGATCCAAATCAGCCCCTTACGAAGCAACACATAAACTAGGGTTTAAGCTTCTGTCACTCTAGCAACCCATCATCTACTTATTACTTCCCAATGCCTTCGTCTAGGCCCAAATAATGGTGAAGTGTCATGTAGTCGACGTTCACATAACACCACTAGAGGAAAGACAACATACATCTCATCAAAATACCGAACGAATACAAAATTCACATGACTACTAATAGCAAGACTTCTCCCATGTCCTCAGGAACAAACGTAACTACTCATAAAGCATATTCATGTTCATAATCAGAGGGGTATTAATATGCATATAGGATCTGAACATATGATATTCCACCAAATAAACCAACTAGCATCAACTACAAGGAGTGATCAACACTACTAGCAACCTACAGGTACCAATCCCAGACTTAGAGACAAGAATTGGATACAAGAGATGAACTAGGGTTTGAGAGGAGATGGTGCTGGTGAAGATGTTGATGGAGATTGGCCCCCTCCCAATGGGAGGAGCGTTGGTGATGATGATGGCAATGATTTCCCCCTCCCGGAGGGAAGTGTCCCCGGCAGAACAGCTCAGTCGGAGCCCTAGATTGGTTCCGCCAAGGTTCCGCCTCATGGCAGCGGAGTCTCGTCCCGAAAGCTTGCTTATTATTTTTCTTCGAACGAAAGACTTCATATAGCAAAAGATGGGCACCGGAGGGCCAACAGGGGGCCCACGAGGCAGGGGGCGCGCCCAGGGGGTAGGGCGCCCCCCTCGTGGCCAGGGTGTGGGCCCCCTCTGGTATTTCTTCCGCTCAATATTTTTTATTATTTCCAAAAGTAACTTCCGTGGAGTTTCAGGACTTTTGGAGTTGTGCAGAATAGGTATCTAATATTTGCTCCTTTTCCAGCCCAGAATTCCAGCTGCCGGCATTCTCCCTCCTTATGTAAACCTTGTAAAATAAGAGAGAATAGGCATAAGTATTGTGACATAATGTGTAATAAAAACCCATAAGGCAATAAATATCAATATAAAAGCATGATGCAAAATGGACGTATCATCGACCTCCCTCTGCGCCACTAGTGCGGCGCTGACCACTTGATTCGTTGCCGCCAGATACAGCAGAAATGGTTCTTGTGGTTTAGGCACAACCAGTATTGGCATAGAGGAAAGGTATTTCTTCAGATCCTGCAACGCTGCCTCGGCCTCTGGGGTCCACTCCATTGGGCCTGCCTTCTTCAAGATTTTGAAAAAGGGAAGGGCACGCTCAGCGGACTTGGAAATGAATCTGCTCATGGCGGCAACGCAGCCAGTGAGCCGGCGCACATCCTTGATTCGCCTAGGTGCCTCAATCTGCTCAATAGCCTTGATCTTGTCCGGGTTTGCCTCTATCCCACGCTGCGACACAAAGAACCCGAGAAGTTTGCCGGACGGAATGCCGAAGACACACTTCTCAGGGTTCAGCTTGAGGTTGATCTTGCGCAGGTTAGCAAACGTCTCTTCTAAGTCTTGTACAAGAGTTGCCCTGTCCTTGGTTTTGACCACTATGTCATCCATATAAGCTTCCATATTTCTATGTAGCTGGGGCTCAAAACCAATTTGGACCGCCCTTGCAAACGTCGAGCCGGCACTCTTCAGCCCAAAAGGCATCCGTAAAAAGCAGTACATACCACATGGGGTGATGAATGTTGTCTTCTCTTCGTCTTCTCTTGTCACGAAGATCTGGTGGTAGCCCGAGTAGGCGTCGAGGAATGATAACTGATCACACCCGGCCGTGGAGTCAACAATCTGATCGATGCGCGGCAACGGGAAGGGATCCTTAGGAAAAGCCTTATTGATATCTGTGTAGTCAATACACAGCCTCCACTTCCCGTTTGCCTTGCGCACCACCACCGGATTGGCCAACCACGTCGGATGGAGCACTCCCCTCACCAAGCCTGCTGCTTCCAACTTCCTGATCTCCTCTGTTATGAACTCCTGCCGTTCCAAAGCTTGCTTCCTGACCTTCTGCTTGACGGGTCGCACGTGGGGGCAGACAGCAAGATGGTGCTCAATCACTTCCCTGGGAACGCCGGGGATGTCAGATGCTTGCCATGCAAACACATCGGCATTCGCCCGCAGGAAAGTGACGAGCGCGCTTTCCTATTATCTATCAAGGGTGGAGCTTATGGTGAAAGCCCCTCCTGTGCCATCCTCCTTGACGGACACCTTCTTGGTCTCTGGTGCTGCAGCTCTGGATTTCTTGCTCTTGCCGGTGGAGCTCTCTGGCACGTCCTCGACGGTAGCACAACACTTCGAAGAGGTGCGCTTGCCGGAGTGGGTGCAAGAGGTCTTGCCGGTCTTCTTCTTCCCTCCGGGGGCTTCAGCGGCAGGAGCAAGTGCCTTGGCGGCAGGGGCTACAACTACTTCCCGGTAGAGTAGGTCAGCACAAATCAGCGCGTCCTTCTTGTCGGAGGGGACGGTGCTGATGTTCATCGGCCCAGGCATCTTCAGCGTGTTGTAGGCGTAGTGCGACGCTGCCATGAACTTGGCTAGTGCCAGGCGGCCGAGGATCCCATTGTAGGCCAAGGGGATCTCGGCTACATCAAAGACAATCCTCTCCGTCATGTAGTTCAACTCGCCTCCAAACGTCACAGGGAATGTGACCTTCCCCTTTGGCTGGCTCCTTCCCGGGTTGCGCCCTTGAAACGTGCCCGTTTCCTCGAGGTCTCCATCAGGAATTTGCAGCCTTTTGATCACAACGGGTGAGAGCAAGTTCAGATCGGCCCCGCCGTCAACCAGCATCTTGTTCACCTTGAGATTGCGTATCGTTGGTGAGACCAACAACGGCAAACACCCGACTGCAGTTGTGTGGTCAGGGTGGTCGTCCTCAGCGTCAAAGATGAGGGGTGTGCTGGACCACTTCAGCGGCTTCTGAGCGTCGAACGAGGGCTCCACTGCTGTGATCTCACACACCCACTGTTTGAGCTGGCGGTGAGAAGTATGCAGCAAGGCGTCACCATCAACCCACATGGCCTCTGTAGCCTTCTGAAACTCTTGCTCGCCAGACTCGTCGTCCTCGTCATGATCGTCGTCTTCTTGCTTCTTGTCGCGGCCCCGAGCGGGCCTCTCTTGTTGGTTGTCCCTGCCACCGCGGCCTCCTTGGCCGCCACGCTTCTTGCCGGATCCCTCGGCACCATCCTGACCCTTCTCCTTGTCCCACCTCTCATACTCGGCCTTTTTCTTCTCACCAAGCAGCTCGACTTGTCGGCAGTTCTGGAGGTCGTGGCCCTTGATGCGGTGGATCTTGCAGTACTGCTTGTCGGAGCCCCCTGGCTTGTCGGCAGCCGCCAAGGCCCGGCAAGCGGCGCACCCGACTATTTCCTTGCCGGGGTCGTCTGCCTTAGCCTTCTTAGCGGCGCCGGTGCTGTCGGATCCCTCGACGGCAAGCACGGTCTTGCCCTTGCGTTTCCTGTTGCGACGCCGACCCTTCTTCGTCGGGGTGGCGGTGTCTTCATCAGTAGAGACGGTTTCCACGCCGGCGTCCTCGCCGGGGTACTTTCTTCCCTCTTCAGCCCGGGCGCACCTATCGGCCAGAACATAAAGTTCGGCCACATCCTTAACCTTGTTCATTGCTAGCTCTTCGCACATCTTGCGGTTGTGCACGTTCTGATGGAACGCGCTAATCACGGTGGTGGGATGAACATCGGGGATGTTGTACTACACCCGGCTGAACCTCTGGATGTACTTGCACAGGGTTTCCCGTTCCTTCTGGGGAATGATATGCAAATCAGTGGCCTGGCGATGAGCTTGGTGGCCTCCGGTGAAGGCAGCAACGAACTCATGGCACAAATCCGACCAAGAAGAAATGGAATCCGCCGGCAAGTGCATCAACCAAGACATGACGTTGGGCTTCAGTGCCAACGGGAAGTAATAGGCAAGCACCTTGTCGTCGCAAACTCCGGCAGCTTGCATCGCGATGGTGTAGATGCTGAGGAAATCTGAAGGATGGGTCTTGCCGTTGTACTTCTCGCCTACGTCGGGCTTGAACGTGCGGTGGGACGGCCACTGGAACTGCCGCAGCTCACGGGTAAAGGTTGGGCAACCCACCTCGTAAGGTAGGCCGCCGGAGCCCCCCGGTGCTGGGTGGTCCATAGCATCCGACTGGTGGCATGTATCGCGCCGGCGCTCGATAGTGGTTCGAGCATCTTCGTGCGCTCGTTCTCGAAGAACTTGACGCTGGTCGCAGTGGGTCTGCGGGTCGGACAATGCTGCGGAAATGTTATCACATGCATCATCACGACGGATCGACACCGGTGGCAGCTGGCGCGGGGGAGGAGAGTGTACTGTGGCTGCAGCTCCCCCAGTCCTCCCACTGCTGACATGTGGTGGCTCGACGGAGCGCCGGCCCGAGGGCCCCGCCGGTTGCGGATCATCTTTATTGGCGATGGTGACGAGGCTCCGGATGGTGGCTCTCCACTCGTCGAGCTTCTCCGCAGCAGGAGGGATGTCGAGGAGCAGCTGCGCACACCAAAGCTTCCGCTGGCGTGGGTGGCGGCGAGAGCTGCGTGGACCGTGGCGCGCTTCGACTTCTAACCACGTCAGAAGGAGCTCTATCATGGTCCACGGATGCGTGCCATTTTCGCCAGCACTTCGGCAGGCATGCTGGCCTTCTTCGTCCTGTAGATGACGCACAGGACTCTTCCCACAGCGGCGTCCGGGGTCTCCAGCGTGGTGGCGCTACTCGTCGCGCGCACCCTGGGAGGAGCGCGCTGCGAGCGCTGGAGTGGGCATCCTGGAGGCTGCTGCGCCGCCCGTCGGTGGCAGCCCCGTCTTTTTGTTTGGCGGTGTGTGGCCCGTCGCCTTGCGCACGAACGACGCCGCTCGCCAGGCTCTGATTGCCAGAGCGATGCTCGTTCTCGCGGGCTGCGGCCCGGGTCCTGTCTGCGATCGGCCCACTACTCGCCCGCACTGGCATGGGCCGTTTTGCTCCCGACGAGCCGATCGTCGTGATCTTCTTCTTCTTGGGAGCCATGGCGATGAAGAACCGCTAGGCTAACTGCTAGATCAGATTCTCACTACTGCGTCGCCTCCTGCCCTGCGTGCCAAAGATGTCGGTGGGAAACGACACCTATGGTATCACTGGAATCCCTTCTATGGTTCGCGGCCGTGGGGTTGTGAGAAGAGCAGGTCTAACAGGAAGCACACGGATCGTTTACCTAGGTTCGGGCCGCAAGGATGCGTAATACCCTAGTCCTGCTTTGGTGGATGTATTGAGTGTTCTTGTGTTCTTGAGCTAGCTACGGGGTGTAACTTGCCCAAAAGAGCCGAATCCCTCTCCAGTATGCCATGGGCCTCCTTTTATAGTCGAAAGGGGCTGCCACAGTGGCACACAGGAGGTGGAAAGGTCTAAAGTGTTGCGAGCTTATCACCCGTATTACAGGACAAGACGCATTTAATGCATCGCTTAGGTGTCCCTTAGCTTTATCGGGGACGAGAACGAGGCCCGTCCCGTCCGTTGCCGCCTCGCCTTGCTTCAACACGCGCCCGGGCCAGCGATGCATGTGGCGCCATGTAGGCAGTCATGCAGCTGAGGTGGCGCGGTGGTAGGGTCTTCACAAAGATGTGCATGCCACCACGCAGGTGCTTGCTGAGTTGGTGTAGAGGCCGCCCGTCACCACGCGGGTGCCCGCCCAGCTGGTTGAGCTAGCAGCTACTTGGTACGGCGGTGGAGTCTTGGCCGGCGCGGGCCTGGCAGTGGCCCCACTGATTCCCTCGGCAAGGGTCTTGCCGTGGCGTTGCACTCGTCCCCGGCAAGGCGCTTGCCGAGGGTCTTATGGATTCCCTTGGCTGGGATCCCGCCGAGGGTCGCCGTCTTTTGGTCCTCATCTGATCTCACATGTTTAGGATCTTGACAAAGATCTGCATGCCACCTCAGAGGCGCCTCCCGAGCCCTGGGGTCCAAAGTAGTTGGTTGGGTCGGAACCTGGGGGCTCAAGGGTGGCTCGCTCTATTGGTGTTGGGCAAGTCGCCCCGGCAAGGCTCTTGCCAGGGCCGCGGAGGCCGCCCCGACAAGGGTCCTGCCGGGGAGTCCACCTTGCCCCCTTTGCTCTTTGTGTTTCTGGTCTTGGCGTTGCCACTGATCGCCTTGTGCCTCTGGCTTCTCTCCGGCTCCCCTCCTCTGCCCTGCTTAGTGTGGCCGCGGGGCGCGGCTCTGACTGCCCGTGCACAAGTAAAGGGGTCAAAAGGAGAGCCCCTACTTTTGTACACCGACACCCACTTCCTATGCATAGGGGTTTTGTGAGCAAACAACTTATGTGAACAATCAACTAGCATAGGAAGGCAAAACAAGCATAACTTCAAAACTTTTAACACATAGAGAGGAAACTTGATATTGTTGCAATTCCTACAAGAATATATTCCTCCCTCATAATAATTTTCAGTAGCATCATGAATGAATTCAACAATATAACTATCACATAAAACATTCTTTTCATGATCTACAAGTATAGAAATTTTATTACTCTCCACATAAGCAAATTACTTCTCATGAATAGTAGTGGGAGCAAACTCAACAAAATAACTATCATGTGAAGCATAATCCAATTGAAAATTAAAATCATGATGAAAAGTTTCATGGTTACCATTATTCTTAATAGCATACAAGTCATCACAATAATCATCATAAATAGGAGGCATGCTTTCATCATAATAAATTTGCTCATCAAGACTTGGGGGACTAAACATATCATCTTCATCAAACATAGCATCCCCAAGCTTGTGGCTTTGCATATCATTAGCATCATGGGTATTCAAGGAATTCATACTAACAACATTGCAATCATGCTCATCATTCACATATTTTATGCCAAGCATTCTACGTAATTCTTTTTCTAGTACTTGAGCACAATTTTCCTTCCCATCATTTTCACGAAAGACATTAAAAAGATGAAACATATGAGGCACCCTCAATTCAATTTTTGTAATTTTCTTTTATAGACTAAACTAGTGATAAAACAAGAAACTAAAAGATACGAAGCACTCACCTCCCCGGCAACAGCGCCAGAAAAGATCTTGATGTCTACTACGCAACCTTCATCTTGTTGACGTTGTTGGGCCTCCAAGTGCAGAGGTTTGTAGGACAGTAGCAGATTTCCCTCAAGTGGATGACCTAAGGTTTATCAATCCGTGGGAGGCGTAGGATGAATATGGTCCCTCTCAAACAACCCTGCAACCAAATAACAAAGAGTCTCCTGTGTCCCCAACACACCCAATACAATGGTAAATTGTATAGGTGCACTAGTTCGGCGAACAGATGGTGATACAAGTGCAATATGGATAGTAGATAATAGTTTTTGTAATCTGAAAATATAAAAACAGCAAGGTAACTAATGATAAAAGTGAGCGTAAACGGTATTGCAATGCGTTGAAACAAGGCCTAGGGTTCATACTTTCACTAGTGCAAGTTCCCTCAACAATAATAACATAATTGGATCACATAACTATCCCTAAACATGCAACAAAGAGTCACTCCAAAGTCACTAATAGTGGAGAACAAACAAAGAGATTATGGTAGGGTACGAAACCACCTCAAAGTTATTCTTTCCAATCAATCCGTTGGGCTATTCCTATAAGTGTCACAAACAGCCCTAGAGTTCGTACTAGAATAACACCTTAAGACGCAAATCAACCAAAACCCTAATGTCACCTAGATACTCCAATGTCACCTCAAGTATCCGTGGGTATGATTATACGATATGCATCACACAATCTCAGATTCATCTATTCAACCCAACACATAGGACCTCAAAGAGTGCCCCAAAGTTTCTACCGGAGAATCACGACGAAAACGTGTGCCAACCCCTATGCATAGGTTCATGGGAGGAACCTGCAAGTTGATCACCAAAACATACATCAAGTGAATCACGTGATATCCCATTGTCACCACAGATACGCACGGCAAGACATACATCAAGTGTTCTCAAATCTTTAAAGACTCAATCCGATAAGATAACTTCAAAGGGGAAACTCAATCCATTACAAGAGGGTAGAGGGGGGAAGAAACATCATAGGATCCAACTATAATAGCAAAGCTCGCGATACATCAAGATCGTATCACCTCAAGAACACGAGAGAGAGAGATCAAACACATAGCTACTGGTACATACCCTCAGCCCCGAGGGAGAACTACTCCCTCCTCGTCATGGAGAGCACCGGGATGATGAAGATGACCACCGGAGAGGGATTCTGCCTCCGGCAGGGTGCCGGAACGGGTCTAGATTGACTTTCGGTGGCTACGGAGGCTTCTCGCGGTGGAACTCCCGATCTTTTGTGTTCCCCGATCGTTTTAGGGTATATGGAGATATATAGGAGGAAGAAGTGCGTCATGGGGGCCACGCGGGGCCCACGAGGGTGGAGGGCGCGCCTAGGGAGGGTGGGCGCCCCCCTGCCTCGTGGCCTCCTCGTTGATCCCCTGACGTGCACTCCAAGTCTTCTGGGCTTCTTCTGATCCAAAAATAAGTTCCATGAAGTTTCAGGTCAATTGGACTCCGTTTGATTTTCCTTTTCTGCGATATTCTAAAACAAGGAAAAAACATAAACTGGCATTGGGCTCTGGGTTAATAGGTTAGTCCCAAAAATAATATAAAAGTGTATAATAAATACCATAAACATCCAAAACAGATAATATAAATAGCATGGAACAATCAAAAATTATAGATACGTTGGAGACGTATCAAGGGCGTAGATGAGGTAGCTCCGGTGCGGTGGTGAAGCGCGACCGTCGTCTTTGTTGTCGTCGTCCGGCACATAGGTGGGGAAAGAGACGAGACGAGGGGCGATTCAAACTTTGCTTGGGTTGGTGGCGAATTGGGGATTTGAGCAATCTGGGCGCGGAAGGGGACGGTGGAGAAGGGAGATTTTGCAGGGCTGGAATTGGGGCCGCCAGATATTTCAATCCGAAACATTGAAGCGCGAACTTATTTT